>NW_005054347.1:4261217-4269427 GCF_000277835.1 Geospiza fortis
GCAGGGCACGGAGAGCAGGGCGCGGAGAGCAGGGCACGGAGAGCCGGGCACGGAGAGCCGGGCGCGGAGAGCAGGGCGCGGAGAGCCGGGCAAGGAGAGCCGGGCAAGGAGAGCAGGGCACGGCGCCCTGCCGCAGGAATGAGCGCTTGGTCAATTATCAAACGCCCCAGGGAGGAAGGCCGATGCTCTCACCTGGTTATTCAAATCCTGCTGCGGGAAGGAGGTGCCTCTTCGCCCCGTCCCGCCGAAGCCGGAGGGGAATTCGGGGCGCGGTGACTTGAACCTGACAGTCCCCTTAGGTAGGGCGTGGGAGGCAACTCAGGCACAAAACATTTGCATCGGCCCAAGAGGGAAAAAACGAGACCAAGATGGGTAAACCTCTACCGAAGTGAAGAGGAGAGCAGTGTCCCGCAGGTCCCCTCCCCACAGGAGGAGAACGGGGCAATGCCCCTGCAATAACAGCCCAGCAATGCCCCAGCTCTGACATTCCTTCCCACCCTGTGGGACCCCCACTCACTTCCCTGCTTTTTCTTTTCAACAAGTGTCACTAATAACCCAGAAAAGCACATTTGTTGTGTATCCAATTAATAGACCAGACTCAGTGCTGGGCGCTGCCTCTCACCTCCCACACCTTGTTTAATGGTGACACTATTAAACAGAGAAGACCCAGCTTTCATTTTATTGAGTCATCAGGGCTGTCCCCAAAATTTCTTCAGTACCAGAAGAGGTAGAAACAGCCAAAGAGCTGCAGCAGGCCTCAAGGCTTGCCCTTCATAAAAGCTGCACAAATGCTGCAGGACAGAGAAAGTTGCAGGTCCCGAGTTAAGCAGTTTTCCAGTCCATGTCAGGTTTGGATGACTGGCAAACCAACCCCACAGGAAGAAAAAAATATATTTGGCTTCACAGCTGAGAAACTTCAGTTTCTCCTGAAGGACATTATAAAGTTTTGAGCCAGGGGTTCCATTGTCACTCTTCTTGTGAGGTGTCACAGCATCTTTGAAACCCCACAGCAGCATCTGAGTCCCAGGCCTCTGGGTCTGGGGATTTCCACTCCAGGGACCCTGCCTGGGTGCTCCAAATAACACTTTATCCCCATGGGACCCATGTTCAGGAATGTGCAGCACCCTCAGGAATGCTCAGCCACTGGAGAAGGACTGCCCTCCTTCACCTCAACCCTTTACCCTGTATTTACAATGATATCATTTATCCTGAAGACAAACCAGGTCTGACTTTAAGCTGTACAAGATTGAAGGCCAGTTCCCAGCTCTTCCCCAAATTCCTTTCCATGGCCAGGCCCCCAGCTGCAGTGTGGGATAACCCCACTGCCAACCCCACTAATTTTTGCTTGCGAAATCCGTGGGGCAGGGACTTTCCTATGCACCCAGCAAGGAAGTGTCACAACAAGGGCCCACAATTAGGCCCTGTAAAACAATCTAATCATGTTACAGAGGAAAAGGAATGGCTTGTGCATGAGTAAAAATGAGAGTGAACTTTGGGTTCCCCAAGACCCGGGGAAACCCGATGGGAAAGCGTGCAGATCTCTCCATCTTTGCTGCCTGCCTGTTGCTTTTCTCTGCAAAAGCCCAGCAAAAGCAGCCTGGCTGTTTGGAGCAGAAGGCTTTATCAGCAGATCAGAAGTCCTGGAGGAGCTGGTCCTGCTGCTGCCCCCGGGAAATTCAAGGTCTGGGACATTCTGCTGCTGCTGTCCACTCCCTGCCACGCCTGGGGCTGGCCCCTCGGGTTCCTCCTCCACTCCCCTGGGTTGTGTAATCACCCCAGGGCTCTGCACAGCACAGCCCCAGGGTCTTGGGGTGATTTCCCAAAGACAGGGAGGTCTCAAGGATCCATGCATGTGCTATGGTGAGTTGGGGTGACAGGAGATGACAGGCCAGGCCCTGAGATGAAGGCAGGGCTCCGAGCCTTTCATACAATGGTCTTGCTGTCAGCTCCATCCCGAGGAGCAAATAATACTTTACCAATTGCATGTTCCCACATTTCTATGACATTTAAGACAAGTCAATGATTTTTGGCTCGCTGATGAGGCCAGGGAATCACTCAGAGCTCATCTCAAAGCTCCAAAGCACGTTTAGCCATGAAGAAGGAAGGTGCCTCTGTGACAAAGCTCCCGTGGCACCTCCTTGGTTGCATATCCCGGGGTCTGGCCTAGGGGCATGAGAAACTGCAAATCATGGTAGCAGCCTCACTGCAGGGGCAAAGTCTAAAATTTCAACAAATTATTTGCCAGCCAGGTTTCCCCTTTGGCATCCTGGCTGTGGCCTGGGAGCTGCAATGACAAATAACTGTGTGTTTCTGCTGCTGGCTGATGGAAATCTTGCTGTCTCTCTCATTTAAGCCTCCAGCAAAACCCAGCCATGGTGAGGCAAAGCCCTACAGGTCCATTTTAGAGCTGAGGGAAACTGAGGCACAGAAGGACAAACCACGCTGGCAGCATTTGGTCAAAGCCAAGTGGAGCCAGAGCCAGCTCAATGTTCTTTCAAGAACCCACGTGAGCAGTGACCTGTATAACAGATTTTGCACAAAGCAGGGATTGGAATTTCAGCCTTTACACTCACATACTCCAAATATTGGTGATTATTTCCCCTAAAAAAATACATAACTTTTAGGAAAGAGTAATATTTGCTCAAAGCAATGTTCCTGGATGATATATCTCAAAGCACAGATGCCAGTTCCTCTTTCAAAAACACTGTGGGACTCTGTGTTTTAATGGAAATCGTTTTCTTTCTTCTTCACCTCCTTCATTTCCTTCCTTCCTTCCTCCCTCCTTCCCTCTTTCATCCTCTCCATTTCCTCCCTGTCTCCCAGACAGAGCCATAAAAATTAAAAAATACTATAGGAGAGCAATCCTGAACATTCCCTAAAGAAGATTGTATTTTTTCATAGAAATGTAATTATAAATTTATTACATTACGATAGCTGCTATGAAACATAAAAAACCCACACCGAAAAAAAACAACAAAAAAAATCAAATGTAAAATTTCTTGTTTCTTTTGACATCTACCATCCAAACCAAATATTCTTTGCTTGTGCCAGGGATCTCCCATTTCCCATTGACAGTTGTCTTTCAAATCCTGCCTGCTCTGGGTGCTTCCAGGAGAGAACCAGGAGCTACAACCGCTGTGAAAAGGGCATTTTCTTGGCTCAGTGTGCCACTGTGGGTAAAAGGCAGCAGAAAAAGGCAGCTCCTGCTCTGGGTTTTCATCTATCACAGCTCTGTACCCTGCTTCTCCTCTTTAAAAATGCCTTTAGACTGCCATGTATTTTCTTATTTATGTGTATTTTCTTATTTATGTTGAACACCCCCGTGCCAATGGCTTGGCAAAAGGCATCCACGGCCTTCCCTTGCCCTTAAGGCCAGCTCAGCAGCCCCACTGTGGCCTGTGGGTAATTCATGGGACATTCTGGATGGTGTTTTTTATCCCAGTTGATTTTGGGATGGAACTCTGGGCAGCATTCACTCCCTCCACTCCCTGTGCAGGGGCCTGATGCTGCTGCTCCTCCATCCAAGGGCAGCTCTGGGGTCTCTCCTCTGTCCACTGTCCCCCCTGAGCTCCCTGCTCCTCTGTCCCTGCCACCAGGAGCTGCCAGGGCTCTGACAGCACCTTCACATCAGCCTCAGGCCCCACAGCCTGGGAAAATCAGGCTGAGAAAACACCAACATGATCCACCCTGCCTGGGAGGGCTGGGAGGAATCAAACCAAAAATCCCTGCAGCAAGAAGAAACCCCACCTGCCTCTGCTTTGCCTTACTGCATCTGTGATTCCCCCTGGCTCTTCCATCTGCTCAGAGGGAATTCTGCACCCCCAATCACCTCTGAGCACGGGGGGGAAGCGCTGCTGCATTGCTGGAGTGGCAGATAGGAAGGTTCCCAATGTGTGTGATGCTCAGAGAGGGAGAAAGGAGCTGACTTTGCTCTGGATATTCCCTCCTGCCCAGGGATATCGAATGGAATGAATAATTCGCTATCCGATCATCTCTAATCTTCATCCCATAAAATCGGCAGCAAGCTGGGAGGGTTTTTGAAGCCTCCAGCTGCATTTGCTGATAAGACATGAGGCAGGAAAGATTGGAAGCCCATAAAAATGATAATCTCAGGCTTCAGTGTAACTTGGTGGAAGGGTTTTCTCCTGTCCTTTCATTAAGGATGGATTTCATGATCTCCCTTAAATAACAACAAGCCTCCTCACGAGGAATCTCCTGCCTGAAAACTGATTGCATCGTCATTAGGAAATAGGAGACCAAGAAGCCAAGAGAAAATAGATGGAGCACAGCTGAGCTCCAGGCTAAGGCCGAGGGGCGGGAGGAAAAGAGGGAATTGGAAGTGATTTCTGACCACAGAGAGGATCTTCAGGCATTGGGGCTCTGCCTAGGAGACTCAGGAGCTGGCACCGCTTCAAACTGCTGGGCACAAGCCTGACCATGAGCCTGGATGTGGAGCAAAGCCTCATCTTGCACCTCCTTGGCATGAAGAGAAATATCATGTCCCATTTCAGTGTGATTTGATACAGCATCCTCTACACCAGCCCCAAATTCAGTGAATCTGGAGAGAAGAAGGGAAAGGAAAAATCTCAACTTAGCAACCATTTACATGTGAATCTAAACTATGATGGACAAAAGGAGGGGAAGGGAAAGATGGCTGGTTTGGTGAGGGTGGAAAGTTTCAGGAAATAATTGCCTCAGATGCCAGAAAATTAGGAAAAAATAGAGGGGAAATAGGAGAAAATTAAAAATGTAAACTATAATCAGATGTTAAATTGCTTTTCTTCAGCTAATTGAAATAATGTTTTCTCTGCTACCCACCACTCTACCCCTTTCAGATGCTAATCCCTATCAAACATGGACTTACAATTACAAATTCATAGGCATTTTTCCCAGGAGCAGAAATTGCTTTGCCCTGTAACCTCTAAGATGAGGTCTTAATAGGAATTCACGAGCAGCCTCTGGTAAAGCTTCATTAGCTGGAGAGAATAGACAAGGGCAAGTTGCAGTGCTCCCTAACCACTCTAGGGAAAAATTAATTTAAATTACTTTGTAAAGTAACAAGGCCAGATAATGTGTTTCCTTCTTGGATTATTGTTTTCCAACACCCTAATATGGGGACAGATTAGGTTACTTTGTCTGTCTTGATGGTGGTCCGTGCTAAATTGTGATTTATGGAGTGCAGAAGCCTTTGGAAACACTGACCCCTTGGGCCAGAGCTGGATGGGGCTGGGGCAGGGACCTGGCAGGATCTCACCAGGCTGTTGGGGGGCAGGGGAAGCACCTCCAGCACAACTTCCACACAGCCTGGGAGGGAATCTCAGCTATTAAAGGTGGCACTCCAGCCTTTCCCTGGTTGGAAACTGATCCAAGAGCCCTGCTGCTTTGGGGCAGCTTTAGATTTGTTTCCTGGAGGCCATATCCTAAGCAATGCTGAGTTCTGTGTTTCCAAGGGCTGGACCAGCATGGAAAACCTCTTCCAGAGGTCCCTCAGCAAAGCTGCTGCATGGAACTGATTCCCAGCCACTAAAACCTAAAATGCACTAAAATATGCTGAAAATCAAGCCTGCAGCCCCAGGAGGGAAAGGCTGTGATTTCACACATCCCCTCCAGCCCTTGCCAAGCCCTCCCAAAAAGAGTCATAATTCTCTTGCCCTGGCACCAGGCTGGGTGTTCTTCATGCTGGGGTGGGTTTATGGAGCTTTGCAGAGAGCCAGGCAGGGGCTGTGGGGAGATGTGGTGATAAAGCCTTGGCAGAGGGGCTGGGACTCCTCTCAGCACCCTGGGCACTGCCAGCTCCAGGCATTTTTCACCTGAGCCTTGTCACACAGAATGGGCCAGTCTGGCTGAACCCTCAGGGATTGGAGCATCATTCAGAGAGGAACAAAGAGTGCAAAGGGCCTTTGGGCAACAGACAGCACAGATCATCTCTGCTGATTAAATAGGTTCCCAGCTGATGTGGGAGTCCTAGGAGACCAGCCTGAAGCTGGGAAGATTTATGGACAGCTACCTGAATTGGAGAGGGAATGTATTGATTTTATTCCTGGCATCTGAAGGGATAACTGCTGTTTCTCAGAGCAAAGAGGGCTGGTGAAAGATGCATTGAGACAGAGGGATGGATAGGTAGGTAGAGGGAACAAGGGCAGAAATCCAACCCATCTAATAATTTTTTTGTCCCCGCTTACCTGGGGGAAGATAAAAACCCCATGTCACTACTTTCTGTCATTCTCCCATCCAAAACAAGACTATAACCCCCAAGGATGCAGGTTTATAACATCCCAGCTTCTGCAGTCACTTGATTTTTTTTCCTCCCCATCAGCAGCCCACTGCTGTCCAAGCTCTGACAAATTCTGGACCACCTTTGCTGCTGACAAGCCCCGTGTTTTGACAGGTCCCAGCACAGTTAAGTGTGCTCTTCAGTCTTAACTTTGCTGTCTCACAACAGGCAGGACCAAGCATCCTGGAAGGGAGAGGAGCAGCAGGAAAGGCCAGGTCCCATGAGCAGGATAACTCTGCATGACTGTCTGGGTCCCCAAGGGTAGAGAAAAGCCTGCATTCAGTAGGGCACCCCTGCTCAGCACCACCTGAGGAAGGTGATTTCCTTCCTCCACACATCCTTACCGGGAAAAAGAAAGTGCCCTTGGCAGAGGGAGGAGCATCCCCAGCACAGGAAACCATCCTGAGCATCCTTGAACTCTGGGCTGCAATCAACCAGAGCCCTGCCGGCAGGCACCAGCCCTATTTCCATGGTCAGCAGCAGAGGCAGCAGGTTTTCAGGTGGCGTCTCTCTTCTCTTCCTTCTCAGAACCAGGGCAAAAACCTGGAATGTGAAGGGGAAAAAAATAACGGGACCATCGGCAGTAAGTGAAATGAACCTAGTAACCTCCACTTCTTTTCAACGAGCTCCAGTTGTTGCTTTACAAGTGTACTCCAACCCTGGCGAGTGCCAAACAAAAGCTCCCCTCTCCTTCTCCCTGCCTGCTAAACAGCCTTTTTATTTCAGCGAGCTGCATCTGCTGGGTGGCAGCCGCGATTACCATAACACAAGGGTAGGATTTGGCCGGAATGCTTCCCCCTCGGCTCTACAACAGGCGGGAGCCTTGGGCTACCAGGAAAATAAAATGAAAAATAAAGGGCAGGGGAAAAAAGATTGAATGCATGAAGTCACTTTTCTGGCAGCCACCCAAGCAAGCAGATGCAGGTAATGGAGGAGAAGGGGAAATCGTCCTCGTTTCCTCAGAGCAGCGACTTCTGCTGCTGGGAAAGGGAGTGGGAGGGACATGGAAAGGCCAGAGGGATTTCATGTGAGTCCAAGACCTGAAAAAGGCATTTCTCAGGGTATAATGAAGTTAGAAGAGCTTTTTGGGAGTCTTAACCCATTCCTGAAGCTTTGGAGGCTGCTGGCCTCCCCAGGATGCTGCTGCAGACACCCTGAGAGGGGGACAGGGATCCAGGGCTCCTGCAGAAGGGACAGGATTGATGGGAAAGGGCTGAACAATGCCAAACTGTGCCGATGTGCCGCAGCAGCTCAGAACAGGCTCCTCTTGGATCCAGCCCTGAACAGGTTTTGAGGACAAAAGGCAAAGACCCCTGGGAGATGCCTTTGCCTGGGACTGAGGAGAACAGGTTGTTTCCAGGACTGGCGGGGCATTAATTAGAACTCAGTAATTAGCAGGGCATCGGCACAGCCACCGGTGCTCCCACTGGGGAATGTGAGTCTTCTCAGAGTCACCTCACCTCTGCTGAAATCCCAGGAGACTCGGCTGCCTGTGCTCGTCTGGCAGAGCCAACAGAGAGCTGGTGACCGCAGGCACAGAACCCACGGCCCTCAGGCTCCAGGGAGTGGGGACAGCATTGGGACCCCTACAGCCTGGCCGATCTGGGGTAACAGCAGCTGGCCCAAGCTGTCTCTCTACCTTTCTTACCCCAGAATACAAAATTCTGTAGGAAAATAGCTGCAGTGTTCAGATACAGCGGGTTTAACATAGCGATCATCGGTCAGCGGTAACCCCAGGAAGACCCGTAGAGGGTGAAGAGGGGAAAAGGAGAGGGAGGAATGGAGAAGGGGAGGAGCAGAGAACGTGAGGATGGGAAAGGACAGTCTTTAACACACTTTATTTGTAAAACATGATAAACACTAAACCCCGTTATGAGCAAACCCCGGTGCGGGCGCTGCGCTCCCGCGGGGCCGCTCGGGGCGGGGAGCGGCGCCC
>NW_005054347.1:4269730-4274256 GCF_000277835.1 Geospiza fortis
CCGGGCTGGGTGAGGGGCTCGGGTGGGACCCGCGGGGGGGACAGCCCCGCTGGGACCCCCGGGACACGGCACTGGGGAGGCGTCGGCTGCGAGAGCAGAGCAGCGGGCAGGGGGATGGTGCTGTGACAGTGTCCCCGCTGGAGGGGACAGACACGCTCACGCTCACATCGCCTTTTTGCCTTCAGTGTGGGTGTAGGGCCTTATCCCCATCCCGCGGCACCTGCACGCAGCGATAGAGGGGAGCAGCTCGGAGCCGCATGGAGCCAGCTGGAGGGTGGTCCCAGGGATGGGCAGGGAGCCGAGATAGGAGCAACGGCTGCCCCGGCTCAGCTCAGCCTTCCTGCCGCCCTGGAAACACCCCGGGAAAACATCCAGTACCTGCCTTGGATGGTTTGGTGCCACCTGACCCAGAAAGGAAAAAAAAACAGCTCAGGATTTGCAAAGGAGAGGCAGGGAGTAGCCTGTGAGTGATTTGTGCTGATGGCAGCCAAAAGCAAAGCCACCCTGGAGTTTTGTCTGGTGGGGACAACAAGCAGGGCAGCGTGCAAGGGGGGACACACGTGTGAGCACGTCATGGGCTTGGGTGGCTTGGGGACACGTGCAGGACTGCATGTCCACATCCATCCAAACGTGTGTTTAGGACTGCCCACAAATGTGTATCCATGGATGCACCCACAGGAATGGGACTTGCAAAACACAGGAATGGGACGTGCAAAAAGGAGTGTTTGTGTTTGTGCACCATGACAGAGCAAGGGCACCTGGGCTGTGCATTCCTGAGCAGGTCAGTGCACACCCCCATGTCCTGTGCATGGACAGGGGTTTGTGGGGTGTGTGTTTGTGACTCCCTGTCACACAGGTGGCTGTGCTGATGTGTCACTGCCAACCCACCTCAGTGATGTCCCACACTAGAGCCTCACCCAGGCTTGTTCCTCACCCTGAACCAGCATGAACAGGGCACCAGTTCACCAACTGCACCCCTGGCAAGCACAGAGGTTTCCCCGCCTGAAGCAGGCACTTCCCACTCACAGCATCCACAGTGGCACACTGCTGACCCCATCCAGAACACCCCTGCGAGCCTCCAGCTCCCCTTTCCGTGCCTTTCCTGGGGATGGAGCGGGCTGGATGCTCACAGCAGTGGTGCTGCAATGCTGGATGGTGGCAAGACACAACTGGGACGGTGTGGATGTGTTTTGTTTCAGCTACAGTGACGTGTGAAGGGATATTTCACAGCAAGCAAAGTGCTCTGGAGATGGAACAGCTGCTGAAAGCATCCCCTGGCTCCCAATCCCCCCAGGCAGCCTTGGACTGGCAGTAGGTGACACCACAGCTGGACCCTTCAGACACGCAGGATGGCTTCACCCCTGGTGTCCGTGGGCTCTGGGCAAGGCCTGGCAGCTGGGTCCTGCCTCAGGGGCTGTGCTGCAGGTGCTGACAGTGGTGCAAGCAGAACAGCTGCAGGATTGGACACGTTCCCTTCCTTTCCCTGGACTTTGGCCATCTTCCCAGATGTACATCTGGAGTGGGACACTGTTGTTCCCTGCCACAAACACAGGGTGAGCAGGGCGTGCAGGCAGCACGCTTCCCTAGCCACCTTAAGCTGGACCCTTGGCATTTCTGGAGCCATTCACTCCCAACAAGCCCCACATCAGGAAGGAGCACGGCTTGGCAGCCCCTCACTCAAAGACCTGCCACCTCCAGCCGGCTTATTTCACAAGGTGCAGCCAGGATGCTCTGCCGTGCCTTTCCTTGGACACCCTTGGGCATGCCCTCAAACCTCTCCTAGCCCAGCCAAGCAATCACCTCCTTCCCTTCTTTCCAGCACTCCTTGAGCAGCACAGCCCAGCAGAAATCCGCCCGCATTCAGGAGCGCGGCACCACCGCGGCTCTGCCGGCCCCTTTGCCAAAATCCCTTTGCTGCAGCGCCCATCGCCACCTTGGCACGGCCGGATCACGCTGGTGCCATGCGGGATTTGCCCGAGGGATGGGCAGGGAGAGGAGCCCCCGAGCCCCCCAGGTGCTGCCGGCCGGGCTCACATCAAAGCGCCGGGGCTTTACCCGGGCTCCAGACGCTCCCTCCCATTTCCTGCTGGATTCCCGTCCCGCTCCCTGTGCCCGCATCAGCAAAACAGAGTGTAAAAATAGAGGCTGGGCTTCACCAAAACACAATGGTAAATTGTTCCCCGGAAAGGTCACTGGGGAGGCTGAGAATAGCTCCAAGAGCAGGGGAAAAGGAATGTCTACCGGGGGGACAGCTCTGAAAGCGCCTGCTGGACCCACCCCGGCAGGTTTCCTGCGTCCTCATCAGTGGTGCACGTCCCCGCTGTGGTCCCTGTGGTCTCAAAGCATCCTCATCCTCTCCCATCCACCCCTAGCCTTCTCTCCCATCCCATTTTGCTTTGGAAACTAAAAAAAAAAATTAAAAAAAAAAAAAGAAAAAAAAAAAAAAAAGAGGAGAGCGAGTAATAAGGTGAGAGGAGAGGCAGGAGGACCAGAGAGAAAAAACAGGACTGGGAGGAGAGAGAGAGGATCCTGCTCGCTGCTCATCTCCGTGTGACGGCGCGGTGTCCCCTGGGCACCACCGGCCGGCTGCAGCCTTTGTGCGGCGCTGGGAATGTCAGGGATGAGCCCCGGGATGGAGCGCGGACCGAGCAGTCCCAGAGAGCCATCAATTACTCCCTCCTGTTGTCACCTCGCCTGTCACAGCGAGAAGGAGGAGCTTTCTCATGGGCTGCCGGGGTGGGAATGTTTGGGTGCTGCCGTTTCCGTGAGCAGATTTGATTCAATTATGTGGGAATGCCCCTAATGAAGCAGGTCCCTGCTTCTGGCCTCGGCTGTGTTCCCAGGCAGGGCTGCCCCTGCAGGCTGCCCTCAACGTGGCTTTGCCAGAAAGGCTGTAATTAAAAACAGATCATGAGGCTGGAAAATAGTAGCTGCCCGAATTTGGAGTGATTTTTGGGGTTTTGTGTTTCTTCTTTCACCATTTTGGATATATGGAATCCTCCCACCTTCTCTCTGGTTTTTAATTCAATTTTATCTCAATGTCAAGTCTCCTCTGTTGTCCCTCCCCAGTGTCATCCGTGCACTTGTAAGGGAAATTTCCTGCCCCTGGCAGCCTGAATGTCACTCAGTTCCTGGAAGACATTACAAAACTGGATGAACAAAACACCTTTAAGGGCACCTGTTTCAAGTTTGTGAAGAAACTGCTATTTGCCAGAAAATCTCCTGCCCCTCAGACCAGAACCCCCATCACCTTGTGGTGCCAGCAGTGAGATGTGGGCCCCAGAACTGTCCCAGCTGAGGGCAATGCCACCCATGACATCCAGGCTGTTTCCTTGCTGCTGCACCAATCCCTTCTGTGCAGGGACAACCAAGACCTTAGGGTGCTTTCCCCATCTTTCTTTTCTGTTTTGCATGAACAGAGAAAAAAATTGATTGGGTTGGGTTTTTTTCCCCATATATTTGAATCCACAGAGCATTACACATCACCCTTTGCAACACAACATGATTGTAGAAAGGAATTACCATTTGATGAGAAATTAATTAAATTTTGAAAGACAAGAACGGGAAGCACTTTAAAAAATTACTTAAAAAAAAGAAAAACAAACACAAAGGCAGGTGAATGTCTGCTGCCTTCTATGACATTTGCATTCTGGTGGCCGAGCAGCACCAAGGTCCAGATGCTCAGGAGAAAAAGGTGATGGAAGAAAGATGCTTCTTCCAGCATGGCCAGCACAAAGCCACCAGCTGAGGACACAACCCTGGAGCCTGTCCCAGCAGAACAGCACCCAGGGTGTCCCCACCACCAAGGTCAATCAGGAGTGATGCACACTGACCATCTCACCACGGAGCAGGTGGCACTGGAAGCCTCTCAGCCCTTTCCATAGGTTATAGAACCGATAAATGTGCACAGAGTTGTTTGAAGCCTTCACCCTGCAGGTGTTTTTTTCCCTTAAGGATGCTTTTTCCTTTGCTGGTTGCAAAATACTTGTGGCCATCAGGGTATTTTACTTGAAGAAAGCAAAAAAGCAGAAGGAGGAGGTGAAAGGAGAATTGTCCAGGCAATGGAAGGAGGGAGGGAGAAGGACAGGAGGTGGGAGGCCGAGATAACTGGTGGGTGAGCTATCAGCTCCTGCTGGGCTGGCAGCAGAACAGGAGACAGGGGTTAAACCAGATGTAGAGCCATGATCTCCCAGCCCCAGATGAACACCCAGCAGCCACACACTGCCCACACCTGCCCCACGCCTTGTCCCAGAGCCTGGCATGGAACCAGCCCAGCCCCGGCTCCAGGGCTCTGCTCAGCCTGGCTGTGAGGGGACACCCCCACCTCCCTCCTCCGGGGCTCTGGGCAGGGCTCCCCTCTTCCACCTGGGGGAAAGTTCACCTGGAAACCTTAAAAGCAAGCATTGGCTCCCAGGCTAATGGGGAGATGGGGCTAGCAGTGAAACTTTTGTGGGGAGGCTTTAAGAAAGCAAGGGATGCTTTAAAGGGTTTGTTTAAAAAGGCAAAAATCTGTAATTCACAGAAAT
>NW_005054347.1:4274313-4274736 GCF_000277835.1 Geospiza fortis
ATATATATACAAAAATATATATGATATATATATATATATCATATATCTGTATAAGATATATATATACAGATAGATATATATATGTATCTATATATATACATACATATATTTTAAAACACACATACATACATGCATATATATATATATAAATGCATCTATATATATATGTATCTCTCTATATATATATTTTAAAACACACACATGTTCAATGAACTGCTTAGCCTGTAAACACTCCCTAATTAGGGCTGTATATTTTTGAAAGCACTTGTGCACGTGGCTGTGATAATTTCTTTCTTAAAAAAAAAAAGAGGAATTACTGCCTGTTAAACCATGGCCGAATGCCTGCCCTGGTGCAAGGGGAAGGAGCGTGGCCCCCAGCAGCCCCTTCCTTGCACAGCCAGCCTGGCCAGCAGAAGGGAAAAG
>NW_005054347.1:4274869-4282555 GCF_000277835.1 Geospiza fortis
AGAAAAAAAAAACAAAAAAAAAAAAAAAAAAAAAAAAAAAAAAAAAAAAAAAAAAAAAAAAATCAGCAGATCCTTCTGCAACTTTTTTTGCTGCCCGTTTATGTCTTTGGCTGGCTGGGAATGCACCAGCCCGACATCTTCACCCCACGGCATTCAGGGATGATGGATTCGAGCGGGGAGGTGGGACAGAGGCAGACAGCAAGTGGAGGCTGCTTTGTAAAACTTTATTTAGAAATATTCTTGATATATTCATTATATATATATATTTATATATACACACACATTACAACAAATGTGTTTTCTAAATAGCACGTCCACAGTGGGTTGAGACTCGGGGGACCAGGTCTGGTTACTTCATTTCTGCAGAAAAAATGCAGAAATCCAAGGGGAGGGTGGCAGAGAAAGGGGTGGGGCTGAAAAAACCAAAATCCGTAAGGCAGGAATTCACTCACACGGTACGACATTGCCCCAGGGCGCTGCTGCCGACAGGAATGGGGGTGATGGGCCACACAGCGAGAGGTGAAGCAGGCAGGAGGAGAGGTGGGCAGAGGAAATGTACCATTCAAATCACAACTAAAGTACAACTGTACATGCCCCGGGGGACCTGCAGCACTCCCTGCATGGTGCCTGGGGCTGTTTGGGGGTGCTGACAAGGTTGTACCATTTCCCCAACTGTGCAGCTCCCCAAAAAGCACAGACAGGAAGTAATGGGTTTGTGTGGAATGAGGGATTTCTGGGTATCAGCGAATTATTTTGTCTTCTTGCATCAGGTTAATGACAAGGGTGTAAAACCCCCACATACCTCACCCAGGGTTATTTGGGAACCAGGAACGGCTTTACCTGTGTGACAGCACCCCCCTACTCCCCTCCCCACCCCGAGGGCCCCCGGCAGCCCCCCTGCTTGTTTCTCCTAGCCCTGGCACCAGTACCAGTCCAAACCTCTCCCTCAGCATTGCCTCCTCACCCCCAGCACCTTCCCTGGGCCCCTCCTCTAGTAAAAACCCCTGCACAGGCAACCCAGACCCAAGAATTTTCCTCCTTTTCCACAGTTTAAGATGGGGGAGATTGATGCTTTCCAAAAATTTGGGGGCTATGCTGGAAATCCTTGCATGGACCAGGATCCCTTCCCAGGCAACTAATTCTGCCTAACACGCCAAGCCACATGCCAGACTCTTACCTATTATTTACAAAGAGGCATCAAAACCAAGCAGGGATGGAAATGACAGGGCTCTGAATTAAGCCTGGATGGGCTTGCAGACACCCACTCAAATTCCCTGTGTTCCCTTGTACCTCAGCATCCTTGGGAAGGCACGAGCGTGGTGGAAGTTGTCCCCACTCGGAGAGATTTATTCCCTTCCAAAGGGGGTTTGTGTGTGGGTTTGGGGTTTTTTTCTGCTGTATCATGGTGGAGATTTCTGTGCCCTGACGTGTGTGCAGAGGTTCAGGATGGGTTTGGGGCAATTCCTCCATCAGGCTCAGGAGATGGGCTGGTGAGAGGTGGGCCCGATGCAGCAGTGGTGGCACAGTGTGGCTCTCAGCTCCCACTGCAGCAGCAGCAGCCTCCTGCTCCCCTGCTCTCCTGCTTCCCAAACATCCTCCTGGGGGGCAGCAGGGTCAGGGGATCAGCTCAGTCACAGAGATCAGCTTTGCAGCAATTTGAGCACTCGGGAGTGCAGGCTAATCCCACCACTGCTTTACTGCTTCCCCCAGGATTCAGAGAGGCTGTAGACTCCCAGCAGCTGTGACAGGTGAGGACCTTCCTAAGACCAGAATAAATCCAGCACTATTGTCCACACTGCGGGCATTGGCACAGCTGAACCACCATTTCACAAAATAAAACCAAAAAATTCAAAGCATACCATCAAAAAACCTTTTTATAACCTTATGTACACGCACACTGTTGATACATTGACTCATTTTGCTCTTTTTTTTGCTTTTTTGAATTTAAAAATCCCCCAGTCCAAAGAGATACTTCACTAGCAAATATTTTCTTCCTTTACCAACTCTGAAATTTATCTTTCACGAGAGAAGCTCTGGCCCCACAGAAAGCACTGGAAAAAACCTAGGAGACCACAACAGGCTTGAAATTCACCTGCTGAGTGTTACCAGCGGAAGGATCAGGGACTGGGAGGGTGGCAGAAAATACCTATGTACCTTTTCATTCAGTGGATACTGCATGACAGTGTTAAACGGAAGTAATCCCACATCATAAATACAACAAGCCCAAACAATCCAAAATCAGATAGAAGACAAAGGAAGAAAGGGAAGGGAAAAAAAAAAAAAGAAAGAAAGAAAATAGGAGAGAAAAAGAAATAGTCTAAATCCTTTTAATTGTTCTTTTGCTGAGGGTATTTTTTCACCTCTTTAAAAAGATACAGTCAAAAGCTCTCAGACAACAGGAATATGTGGCCAAGCTCCTGCTCAGACCAGCTGGATGTGCTCAGGCTGGAGGAGTCTGCAGCACTGGCGTGATGCAGCAGTTTCCAGCACCACGTGGAGCTGGAAAGCGCCGGCGGCCTCCGCGGGCAGAGGAAGAGGAGCTCCATGTCTCACCCAGATGGCTGTTTGAAAAGAGACGGTCACCAAGCGGTCTGGGAACCCTCTAAACGCTGGAGAGGCACAGCCACGTCTCCTTCCCCTCCTCAGAGTCCCATCCCGAGCAGTTCTGTACAACGAAGATGACCTCGACGCTTTTCTCCTCCGTACGGTCGCGTACCTAAACCCCGAACGTTCATCTGGGTTGGTCTGGTGAGTGCACCAGGCTGGGCAGAGCGAGCTCCCAGGGAAAGGCAGAGTCGCAAAACCCCACAGGCACAAGTTCCAGCAGCTGCACAGGCCTGGCCTCTCCCCCGTGGCTCTTGGGGAGCAGCGTGGGGGTCATCACCGCTGCGCGCTGCCTTCTACGGGGAGGATGGCGTGGTGCAGGCTGCGCGTGTGCTTCGAGTCCAGCGCCTCGTGCTCTTCCGTGAAGCTGTCCGGGCTCGCCGCCCCGTCCAGAGAGCTGCCACAGCTGGAGTTGGGAGACAACATGTCCTGCAGGAGGTCTTCCTGGACTATCCCCGAGTCTTTGTTCACCTTGCCCCTTTGGTTTCCTTCTTCCTCCTGGTCGTTGAGCAGCTTGGCCAGGAAGTTGATGTATTTCATAGCCAGGCGCAGGATCTCGTTCTTGCTGAGCTTTTTGTCGGGCGGGTGGGTGGGGATGAGCTTGCGCAGCTCTGCGAAGGCCCCGTTGACGTTCTGCTGCCTCCATCTCTCCCGGCTGTTGGTGAAGATGCGACGAACCACCTTCGTGTGAGGGCCTGCAATTCCAACCACGCAGAATTAGGAGCTGGGCTTAACAGGGCAGGTGTTACCTTGCTGAATAGGTCGCTGCTTTGCAAATTAACTAACTGACTAATTTTAGTGAGGTTTAATCAGCAAGGCAGTGAAACAAGAGTTTCCAGCTAAGTGGAAGCTGACCCCGTGAGCAGAGAAAGCCATAACTTCTGTTCAATCCAATGGAAGGGAAAAATGGAGTTGCATCTCTTTGGATGTCCCCTCAGATATCGAAATTTACCTCTCCAAGGAAGAAGGCTTAGGCCATGATATGTGTGCAGAAGGGTGCTCTAATTTTGGGGAATCTCAACTCATCAACAAGGGTAACTCAGCAAACATGGTCCTATTAAAAGTTAATCTCACTAGATGGCTTGATTTTCTAGCCCAAAAATTGTCTAAAGGACACATTGTTGGGACAGGAGGAAATCAGCTTGAGCAGAGGTTTTGACAACTCTGAAATCCAGAGGTCTTCCATGCTGAGAGAGACCAGAGGGTTGCCAGCAGCCCTCTGAATGAGGTGGGGTGATGGGATTTGTCCCATAGGAATGAGAACAGGTAGGAAGTGACCACACTGACCCATACTGACCCAAGAAGTGAAGGCAGTGTCCTGCTGGAAGGGTGATCACTGTTTGGAGCAGCTTCACAGCTGACCTGAGGGCTGCCTGCTCTCTCTCCTCCTCACTGCCACAGGGCACAAACTGCCTCTGACACTAATTGGAGAAAGGGCCCCAAATTGCTGGAGGTGTCTGTTTGACCTAATTACACGTGACCTCCAATTACACCTTGAAATTTTACAGCCATGTTTCTGAGAGGGGATGCTGCACAGGATGAAGGCACAAAGCACACCAATTCTCCTTTCAGCACATCAGGGCGACTCCTGGTGTACATGAGAAAAGCTTTGTCTCTGTGCTAGAAGAGACCCAAAAGCACATCTGCTGAAAAGCACTGTTCTGCAGGAGCAGCAGTGCTGTAAATCAGGATTGCAGGTCCTTGGGTCCATGGAAACCAGCTCGCATGAGGGAACACTACCACAAGATGCTTCTCTTATTACATCCTTCCCATCATCTCCTCCAGGAGACATCAACAATGGAAGGTCACATCAATCTCATGAAAATCTGGAAGAATGACCAGGGCAGAAACTCCCATGGGATAGGAAGCATCACATACAATGAAAATCATCACAGAGTGGGAAGCAAAGCCTTGCAGGAAACACACTGGTGAGATTTACCCCAAAGGACTGTGGAATTCCCATTCCCCCCACCTCTCCCCTGCATTCCCCACTCTGTGACACCTGCCTAGCTTCTCCCTCCTGGCAGGAACAAGTCCCTGGCCTTGGTGAGCAGTTCAAGCCACAGTTCTGACATCACACAGCCGAACCAGCCCTCCAGGGCACATTTAAACACCTTTTTTCTAGCAAAACTCTTGGCTGCCTTGTGGCACAGGAACCAAACAGGTGTGACTCTTTATGAGTATCCTGGTCAGGCTGTAGCTCAGCAAATCCCACCCTGCACAACAGAAGGGGAATCCCTTATTCCAGCTGATCAGATACCATCAGATGCCATCACACTTTCCTCCCTTTGGGGGAAGCTGAGTCCCTGCAGCCCAGCACAGCCCTCAGAACTCCCTGCACTGCAGGGTTTGCATGGGGACACATTCCCAAGCAGCCAGCTAAAGCTGCCAGCCTCTCCAGTGTGTGAGCAGCCTCACAGCTCACTCCTCCTCACGGTGTGCTCAGAGCTGGGAGTCCCCTAAAGCCACAAACGGCCCCTGGGACAAGCTGGGGGAGGTAGAAATGGCAAACACCTCTCTGACCTCTAGGATTGCAGTGTGATGCTTTAGTAAAGGCAATATTCACCCCCAAACAGCCCCTAATGCCCTCTGTATGAATTAAGGTACAAGAACTCATGCAAAAGGAAGGTTTCTTGTCCCTGATGGGTGCAGCCTGCTGTGCCACAGGACTGTGGGGAAGGTGACAGGGACCAAAGGGACCTCAGCAGCACTGCTAATTAAGCAGTGAAGGATGTGCTACATCCTACTAAAATAATATGACCTTTTTAACACTTTACTGCTCCTTCCAGACAAGACAAAGCAACTGGTCTTGAATCCAGAGAGAGATGGAGCTCAAAAGCTATTTACTCCCATAAGGATGTAAGAAATAACCACACCTTGGATACTGCTCATTAAAAAATATCCTCAAGAGACTTTCAGTCTTCAAATATTTCTGTTCACTGGAAGTTGATTACTAAAATGCATCTATTAATAAATCGGTGAGAAATCCGAAAGAAAAACAAAAAAACACCTGTTCATTTTCATCCAGAGACACCCAAATCAAGATTTAGTATATATAAAACAAATTCTGACACCACTCAAATTCTTGATTTCTGCCCCAACTGAATTAAACATATCTTTTAGAAAGAGATCAGGCTTTGGCCAAAACATGTCAAGCAGTGGAGGAAATTAAAATGCCCCATAGCTGTGTTATAATAGAAAATCTACTTCTCATAAAAAAAAAAACTTGCCTCATAATTAATTCAAGCAATCAGATGAGAATTTTTGCCTGGATTTTGTTCTAATGGATCGACTGATACTTTTTTAAAATTAGAAATATGAGGGAAATTAATAAAAATATGATCTCCCCAAGTTCCAGGATATACTTTTTATAGATACATTTTTGCATTTTTATCTTCACTTCTAGTAATTTTTAAAGATATTAAATGGAACAAAATTTCCATAAAATAGATAAAAGAACTACTGCAAAAACCCCACCACTTATTCTCTCACAGAAAAAACCACAAACACAAAGTGTCTGGCAAGACTTTCCTGCCCTTCTGCAGCCCCCAAGGGCTGAGGACCCTCGAGAGTGATGCTCCTGGATGTCACCCAGCAGGTGCCCATCAGAGCAATGAGCAAAGTGCCTCCAGACCACACAGGTGCTTCAGCATGGGATGTACATCCCTACAAATCGTTCCTGTTTACACAACATAATCTGATACCCTTTTCCCCCTCAAAAATTGTGAGTCCAATCTTGGAAATTCACATGAACCAGAACCTGCAGGACTGGGCCCTTTCTGCACACCAGCATCAAAACACGAGTTCAAAAACTTGGTTACAACCAAGTATTTCTGTAATCCTTAATACCTAATTTAATAGCAAGTGCAAAGCTTTAGTCAGACGCCGAGATTTGATGGACTTTTCCCCATAAATGCTAAAACTCAGACAAAAAGCCCTTCTTGTGCCGGGGCTGTAACATCCCCTGTCCCACGGGGCTGCGTCTGAAAGGACCGGGAGGGGAGAGGATTCTGATTAATGCAGATAATACCCTGAGCCTGTCATTTCGGGATGCATTATTTTAGACTGATGCAGGTTATGATTTGATCTTAGATTAGCCGGGAAGAAGGGAAGGGACAGCTAGCTGGAAAGGAGGAAAATTAATTGTCCTGCAATTGAAATACAGTGTTTCTAATCGCTAAAGATAAAACGCATTTCAGCGAATCTCGTGTGTACGGGCTATTAACTGCCGAGATAAACAGGCCGGCCTTCCACGTGCAAATCGTTCTTGCAAGTGTCCCTTTGCTTGAGCAGCAGCCCGCGGGCAGAGATCCCCTTGCACACCCCAAACCTGCTGCCAGGAGCAGGCAAACCCTAAAACGCGAGTAGGATGCCTGGGTGTTGGTCTAAAGGCAGGTGATCCTTTCTGCCCGAGGCTGTGCTCTGCAGGGCGAACGCCTCCTGGCTGGAAGGGTTTTACAGACGCAACATCTCACCGCAATGGCAATGGCCCTGATCCGCGCCTCAACAAAGACACGCATTTATTGTCTTCTTTCGGATTTAATCTCTAAGCAATTCGCAGAATAGGGATGTAATTAGCCACAGGCATCGCTGGATGCTGGGTGAAGGCAAACTCGCCCAACACGCTGCTGGGGACCGCTGCGGGCTCCGCTTACCGGAGAGCCCCCGCTGCCTCCCTGGGCATCCTACTCGCGTTTTACGCTTTGGGGCTTTAGTCCTTTTATTATTTGGGGGCTTAGTTCCAGAGTGTGGCATTGTGCAGGAACTTGCCCCCCATGGCAGATAGAGACACCCCTTCCCCCCAAAATGCGGCGTAGGGGCGAAATTCTCTCACCGTCGGTGATCTCCATCTCGTACGGAGAGGGTCTCCGCTTCACCCGGTTGCTGCCGTACATGGAGAAGGAGTCCGGTTCGCCGAAAAACCCGCTGCAAAGAAAGGCGGACAGGCCATGAGGACACACCGACATCCCCCCGGCCCGGCCCGTGATGGGGGCTGCCCCAGGGTCGGCGGGAAGCGGAGCTGCTCCGTGACCTCGGGGCGAGATCGCGGCTCACCAAGCCCAGGCCCGGGGCGCGCGGGGG
>NW_005054347.1:4284104-4285068 GCF_000277835.1 Geospiza fortis
CCATGGCTATTTTTTATTGTTATTTATAAACTATCGAAATACACTTTTTGGGGGAGAGGGGGTTAACCCAGCCCCTAACAGAGTCAATCCCCCCGCGCATTCGCTACCGCAGGAAGGAGGAAGGGGCCCGGCCGCGGCCGCACGCACAGCATTGTCCCCCTTCTCCCACAGAACAAATGCTGTCGCGACAGGGCACCTCGCGCCTCGGGCAGATATCGCGATTATTTCTATGCTTTATCTCCCACTTATGCCCTCGTTCGTTTTTGGATTTTTGTTGTTGTTGTTGTTTTGGTTGATTGATTATTATTTTCTACATAAATAAGGAGCTTCACGGAGAAGCTGCCACCCATCCTTCTCACTCCTTTGCCTCGGGTTATTTTTATTCCGTTTCTGTTAAACTGATTGCGAGGAAAAAAAAAAAAACAACCAAAAAAACCAAAACCAAACACAACCAAAACAAAAAACCAATTTTTTTTTTTTTGCCATATATCACTATCTCTCTGGAAAATAAAAAATATTACAACCTCCCAACCTAAAGCACAAGTTCTCTGCCATCCCTCCGGCCACTTTCCCGCCAGCCCTCTAGAAAGAAAAATCTAATTGCCTATTCCGATATTGTATAGGAAGAGATTACTCACATGTGTCATATTTAAGTAGGGACACCGCAAGTCTCTCCTGTTTCAACAAAAGCGCTCTCAGTGTCAGGCTGAATTTACTCCTCCCACCTCAAGGTACTTACGACTTTACAGAGAGGAAGGACACCCGCATCGGGATAAAACTGCTAAATCCTGGGAGGAAGAGAAGGGGGGGAGAAAAAAAAAAAAGAAAGGAGAGGGTGGATCTCGTGGGTCCGGATTGCCAGAGATCAGCGGAGGGAGAAAGGTGCAGGGGAGAGGGAAGGAGGGGACAGCACCCCGGGGAGGCCCTGTGAGAGGGGACAGCGGCCCCCCCCGGGTCCCCCCCC
>NW_005054347.1:4285816-4287147 GCF_000277835.1 Geospiza fortis
GTCCCTCGCTGCCGCAGCCGCGGGGTCCCGGCGCCGCGGGGGTGCCGCACCCCGCAATTTCAAAGGGGAAAGTGTATTCTCCTCCTCACCCACCCCGCATCAAAGAATAAAAAAGATTAAAACCCAACCGCGGAAAAGATTGTGTGTTTTTTCTGGTCTCTCATGTGGGGCAGAAGCCCCCAAAAGCTCCCTCGCTGCCCTTCGAAGCCCCCAAAACCACATCCCGCCGCCCCCAGCGCCCAGACTTGTGCAGAGCCGATTCCTCTTTACTCACCATTTGCTTTTCATTGGGAAAAGTGAGTGGAGCCATTTTGTGGCCTACGCATCGCGGCTATATTTGTAGTAAGTGTTGGGTGGCTTCAGCTGGGTAGGCTCTAATTCCACATCACGTCCAGTTTCCTATTTAGTATGGAGAGCGGAACACTACTGCAATGTGGCCGAGAGAGATAAAACCCCAGCAGTGGCCCGCCTGCCCTGATAAGCTTCTAAACCCATTATTTATGAAATGATTCATTATTATTTGGCAATTTTATCGAAGGAAAGCGGAAAATTATTGCAGGGATATGCATAGGAATAACTCCGGAATGCATGCCTTCTAGCTTTTTATGTGTGTGTGCTTAGATGCTCTTAAAAAGACACTAAAAAAAAAAAAAAAAGAAAAAAAAAGTAATAAAAAATTGCACTGTGGCTGCCCGCATCTGAATAGCGATTCTTTATTTTAGTCCTCTTGGAGGTTATAATGCCCCTAGTTTGTTTTTTTTTTTTTCTAATAGCGATTCTTTATTTTAGTCCTCTTGGAGGTTATAATGCCCCTAGTTTTTTTTTTTTTTTTTTTTTTTTTTCTGTTTTTTTTTTTTTTTTTATTATTATTAAATATGGAACACCTACTCCGTTCTTAATTAAATTTAATGAGCCAAAATAAATTGTTAGAGATGTTGAGAGAGGGGGAAAGGGTGTGGGCTGCTTTGGGACAAGAGGAGGTAAATAAAGCACATCGAAAAGAGATGTTTCGGAGAAAACCGTCCCCAATCCCCAGCCTTCCCCCCCAGAACTGTGTATTTTTGCTGAAGGGCTGAACTGGGGTGAGCTCCCTATCTCGTCTCCCGTTCTGGGGTGGGAGAAGGCCGAGCATCCCTGCCGAGCTGGGGGATGCTGGGGACCGTGAGCAGAGCGGGTACCGAGCCGGCACCTTGAGAAATTTGGGATGTTATCGGCGGATCCTGGAGCAGAGGGGTTTGGGGAAGGGAGAAAAGAGTCCTGGGTCACCCCGCAGCAGTGCGGGGCATCCAGCGGGGCTGGGGCCGGGTTGCGGAGGACGGAGCACCGGAGGG
>NW_005054347.1:4287735-4308233 GCF_000277835.1 Geospiza fortis
GTCACGACGCGCCGGAGAGCCCGCCGTGCCTCCCGCCAGGAAACACGACCATGTTCGAGCCGGCTCCTCTCAGCAACAGGAAGCGTTAAAGATAGAACAGCCGGGGCTGGGCGGGGGAGATTAGGAAGCCGAGCATCTTCTGAGCACCGAGGGCCATTCCCAGCCGTGCCTGTGTCCGCTGCGGCGGGAGCCGGGCCGTGCTCAGCACACCTCCGGCCCGCATTTTGACTTTATTGAAGAGGGATCAAACCCATCAGTCAGGGTGGGGAGCACCGAAATTATCCAAAGTAAAGCAGTCAGTGATGCTCTGAGCAGGCTCAGCACCTTTTCAGCTAGCACTATAAATATCTTCCCTTAATAGTAATAAAGAATATAATAAAGAATAGCTTGAAACAATAGAAGAAAAAAAAAAAGCCCAAAACCAAATCAATAAAGCCTTAATGTTGCCCCATTAGCCATGCCATCACCTCACAAGCCAGCTCTGGAGCTTGGGCCTCAGTGCTCAGTTAACAAAGCCAGATCAGGCTTACTGCGAGGTTGTTTGGTTTGTTTTATTTTTTTTCCCTCAAAATGCAGTGGATGCTTCAGGGAAAAAAAATCCAGACATCTCAAAATTACTCAGCACCACACTCAGAAAGGAAAATGCTGCTTAAAGGGAAGGGTGTTTTTTGTTGTTTTGGTCCAGTAAATTAACATTTTGCTTGCTTGGAGGTTGCTATCCAGGATTATATGCTTTGTGTAACTTATTATAACACCACACCCTTGTCCTGAGCTGTGTGCAAGTAGTTTGGCTTTTGTTTTCAAATTGTTTTTAGCCCTTGAGCATTTGAAGAAAGTCTTTAAAATATTAACCAATACAGCTGTCATCTTCCTGTGTTTCCAGACATTTTACAATAGGAAACAAAGAACAAAACCCTGCAACAATAGCTCAGAGGTATGAATTGCCTCATTCATCTCACTGGAATGTTCAAAAACATTAACTATTTTTTGACTGATTCAGCAGAAAATGTGCTGGCAGATAATAAGCTTTTGCCTGATCCAGGGGAGATTCAGGGACTGAGAAAGGTTTTATTTTTCAGCACAATAAAGTAGCACCTTTCCTGAAAGGAAGCAAATATCCTTGTTGATGGAAGAGGCTGCGTGAGAGGAGAAATTCTGGCTTAAAAGGAGCTGCTGCCTTCCTCTCTCTATACTGGCTTCAAAACAGCACATGGTTTATCTCAGCCCAATTCTGTAATAAATTAATTAGCAATTAGTGCCCACTGAAACACACCAAGAACACTGCAGTCCTTAGGATGTGACTGGGAAAGGCCCAGGATTTCAGTACAGGGTGTTTTAATCTTTGCTTTAACACTCAGAACAGGAAAGGCAAGGTCAGCCCCAGGCTGAACTGCAGTTGAGACAATGCCATCACTAAAACAAAGTTTGTTCCAAAGCCTGTGAGAGAATGCTGATGCACCTAAAAGGCCAGTGAGAAAACACATGGCTCTACCATCATTTCACTGTCCTCCCACCAGGAATGGTGGGAATGGGAATGAATCACCACTTCCAGCCAATTCTTCATCTTGTGCAATATTATCATCACAAGGTTATGGAAAAGAGCTGCTTCATTAATAGACTGGAGTGCTTGGTGACAGAGTATTTATGTGTTCATTCAGAACAAAGTAAATTATTATTTCTGCTTACCCCACCACCCAGTATCAGACTCCTGGTGAGTTCAGTAGCGGGTGAACTACTGAACTTCAATTTAACCATTTTAACAATGACTGGAAAGCCACATGTGTCTTAAATAAAGGCAGCATTAGTCAAGTGAAGATTAATTTTTTAATGGAAACTTTGACCTTTATCAGTGGTATGTAGTTTTAAATAAATAGAAAACATAGAGATGAAAAAAAAATACAAGTCTTAAAAGTGCCAGCTTTCCCCCATTTCCTTCAAAGATTCCATGATACAGAGAGTTACACGTGCCATTTTGGCTGAATTTGAAATAATTTTATGCAAAGTAAAGCCAAAGGTATATTTCCCTTCCCCACAGACACAACCCACAAACAGGAATCCAACCATTTCAGCAAATTTCTAAAAATTAGTGCTTTAGCTCTGTTACCCCTGCTCTGCCACACACATCATCAGTGGCTCACAGTTGGCACAACCATGGAAAAGTCCGTTTTTAAAAAGTCAACAAAAGAACACTTAAGTAAAAAATCACCGCTGTTAAAATTATATTAAAAGTACATCTTGGGCTCAGGTTGATTCACCTTCAATATGCTTTAAAATCACACCTAACTGTAAACAAAAGTGCACACGTATGTCTGTGCTGATCAGCACTGCCTCAGCCAGGCACTTTGAGGTGCCTCTCCCTGAGCTGGCTGAAAACTCAGTTCTGCAAGTTTTACACTGCTACAACAGAGTGACCTCTTCAAAGAGAGCTCAATCCGTGGTTTCCTGTACTCTTTTACAGAGAGGGCCCTCTGATTTGAAGCAGTGGTTGCAGCCATCTCCAGGGATGTTCAGAAGAGCTTTGGTAATTGCCTGAGTTGTTTGACATCAAGAATGGTGCCAACAGAATTGATGCTGTTTGACTGGTTTAACATTTCAAGGGTTGGAGTGTGCAGATTTCCACGAAAGGCCTGAGTATCTCCTCCATCTTTCCTGACAGGTTGTTCAGTGAATTCAACCCTCCCAGGTAACAATCTGGTTTTTGATTTTAAATCCTTCAGGAACTGAAGTGAGTTTTCATTTGCTTGATCTGTTCTGGGAGGAAAAATTTCATTTGTAATGTTTCTTAACACAGGGCTGTTTAATTCTGGAGGAGAAGCATTAGTAGCCAACTCTCTGTTGTGACTTTTTAGATGAATGGGAAGCCTTCCATCCACTCTTTTGGGTAATTCAGTCTGGTGGCTGAAGCTGTCCAATGCAGGGACACAGTTTTTGTCTGGCATGCTTTTGCTTTTGACAGTGCCAAAATTGCCATCTTGAGCCTGCAGTTCCTCTTCGTCCTCACTGCTGTCACTGCCCTGTATCAGCCCATATCGCTTCATGTACTTCTTGGTTGCAAAGGACATGTTGTTGGGAGAAATTAAACTCAGACCCACCATGCTCTTGTCCGTATTTGTTTGCAGGATGTCTTGGAAGGAGAAATCTGAGGGAGGATTCTGGCCTGAGTGACTGAGGGACAGTCGGGATAACTGATTTTCACTGAGGTACTTCAGGGCTATGGCGTTGGCTTCCATGCTCAGATCAACAACGTTGGGACACATGCTGACATTGGCAAGTAACATGGAATTTAACCCAGGCACCACTGCTTCAGGGCTTATGCACGCCAAGATGCTGAAACAAAGCAGCAAAAAGTTACCTCAGCATTACAGGAAAAGCATCAATTTCACAATTTTGCTCACTGTACTGATTTCTCCTTTCTTCTGAACACAGCCCCATCAGGACTGAGATCATATTATCTGCACATAATGAAAACCAGCTACCCACCCCCATAAGTATCCAAACACTGTCAGAGGATGGATGATATTCCCTTCTCCTTCAACACACAGTACCCTCATATGAAGAGCCACCCCTCTCTAGCAGGTTACAGTGCTGGTTTTGGTTTTAAAGCAGGTTGGAACTCTTGGTCTTTTCTCACCAGTGAATGAGACATTATGCATGTCTGATCCTGCAACTCTAAATTCTACCATTCAGCCCAAATTTTAGAGCTAGAAATAACCAGCCAAACAACTGAGACCAAGAACATCTTTCCCAATGCACGGTAATTCCAGGATTTTTACAGAAACTCTGACATAGCGTTTGTTTCCAGAAACCTACAAGGTTCTAGTTTTTGAAGTATCTTCAAATGAGGAATGTTCATTTGTTCTGTTGCCTGCTGCAGCAATTTCTTGTATATATATCTTGTGTTTAAAGACCAAAAGAACAAGCTCTGGTACACCAGTAATGGTTGTAAACCACTGCATTTAGCTCACACATCATATATTAGTTCATAAACCTAAGCTCCTCATATTAAGAATTAAGAGGTTTCCTATTTCACTGAGCACAAATGCTGAAGTTTGCCCAGGGAGAATAAACTGGCTCAGCAACAACGACCACTTATTATGCTATGGAGCTGCACTGTTGTTTCCTTCTCTACTGAGCTGTAGACCTTTTCTCAGAATTGTTTATCAGTCTTGAAAGTGGCAGAAGGAAGAACTCCACCCCACTCCCCAAGTTTGAAGAAAAAACCCCCAAGAGCTCCAGTTTTGCCTTACGGGTTCACATGTTAGCATGTTATTGACATTAAAATAACACTGACAGACTCCAGCCAGGAAGGTAGTCCAGAAATCCCAGAAAATCACCCAATAAAATACAAGTAAAAAGGAGACAAAAGAGGTTAGAAGCTGTATGACTGGAAACAACTTTTGACACATGGCTGAAGAGAAGATTAATTAGGAGGTAGTTAGATTTTTTGTTTACATAACAGCTACACACTAGAATCAAGAAGACAATAAGGATGAAAGTGAAGCTGTACCAGGCAGTCAGCCTATGCCTACACAGCTATGTAAGTAAATTCCTGTGCCTAAAAACCCTCCTTCAGAAGTTACTTCTCTGTTCCTTCCTCTGTTTCAACAAGGCTGTTGTTTCCCTCCCCAGCACTTTCTCTGCTCAAGGCACAGCACCCACAATAACAAGCAATTAGGACAGAACCAGCTTTGATTAGATACCAAAGCCACAGTAACAATTTCACATATACTGGTAAAGAGCAAGACAAAGGTTAAGAAGCGATGGCAAAATACACAGCTGCTTAATGTTCAGTCTCCCAGGTCCAGAGCTGCTCTGGAATACCTGGACTCAGACCAAAGAATTGCCCATAGCTTCCTTGTTATTCTAGGGAATTACATGCACAATGCTTTAAGAATCACCAGATGCTGTAACAGCAAGAGCTACTTGTGTTCTATTTAAATATTCTGAGTTTTTCTAGCAGAGCTCTTGAACCTATCTGAAATACCCATAGCATGAGCCAGCATGTCAATTTTGCAGCAAATGCAGATCAAGGTGCACCCAAACCCCAGTGGCAATGAACAGTCTTCTCTTGACTCATTGAGCCACATCTTCATTTTCAGTTGGATCTGCACATTACTACTCAAAACCACCAGCATTTTTTACCTGGCATTGTCCACTTTGTGTGTATTTTGCTTCATACTGCCAGGTGAGTCCACTGTCACTCCAAGGCTCCTCAGCTGTTTGAGTGTGGCACTAATGACACTCTCTTTGTCCACCTCTCCTGTGTGAGTCTCTGAAGCCACTTCTGCTGTACCATCAATATCCTGATATGTAGGACCATCATCAACAACAAATCCTGATTTTAAAGGCAAGTGATCTTGCTCTTCTGAGGTCTTTAAGAGGTGGTTTACTTGGCCCTACAGAAAAAGGAGCACACGGCAAAAACATAGTGACATACAGGGACTGTCAAATACCAAATTCCTGACTACACAACTTCAAATACAACTTGATGGATTAATAGCTTATGCTACCAAAGAAGGCAAATTCAGATACAGTTCAGATGCAATCACAAACCCACAGCAGTGTAGTCAAACACTGGAACATCTTACACTTCAGGTTTTCTAAAAGAGTCTGTTCTGAATTTAAACACATCACATACTGATATTCTTCAAGATGAAAATATCTGCCCTTTAAGGGACTTGAAGTTAAAATGCTGTGTTATTTTAAAGGCCACTAATTTGGGAAGTTATCAGCTGAGGTCCTTGAATTAAAAAATATTATTTATTAGATAATAGAAAGTACTCCACGTATGCATGAAAGAGAAGTACAAAATAACCACTTAAACATTTAAAAAAATTGAAGAACCACAAACTCAGAGTTTTCTGTAGAGCACAATGTGAATCTGAAAACCACAAGCAGCTTTCATTCATGCCAATACCAAACGTGCATGAGTTACCAGTAAGTCCTGGTAAAGCTTCAGCTCCTCTGAGGGCTGCTGAGGCAGCAGCGGGGTGGGTGGCTCCGAGCTCTGCTCACTTGTTACCACCACCTGGCTCCTGGCTCCCTCCGATGGCTCTTTCTGTAAAGACACACTGGCACTTTCTTCCAAGGATGAGCCACGAACAAGTGCCTGGGAAACGTTTCCAGTTCTGGAAGAAAACACCAAGATAGCTACATACTTCTTGAAACAGTATATGTGTCATTATCACTATATGTACTTTATTTGTTTGTGAATATCAGAGGAGGAGAACAATCGATCCTAAGAGGTTTTAGTTTTGCCTGCTGCTCAAGGCTTTGCTCCTTTCTGCAGTCAAAAGTCTCAAAAGTCATTTGAGGACTGAAGTAATAGACTTCCAACTGTGCAACTACAACAGCCTGACTAGTCTTCCAAAAGATTATTTGCAATTGGCAATGGCATCTCTGGACTAGTCAAAACTAAATGATACACTATGACTTAAACCAGATGAAAGGAAAATTATCAACAATTTGGAATTTAGGTTTTCAGTAGATCACTTATAAGCCTTTATGAGCAAGTATCTTCTGTATGCTCTGACACATGACTTATTAAAAAAGCTGCTTTCACCAAGGTACATATCTTACCATGGGATTCCCGTGGCAGTTTAAAAACTTCTCAAAGACAATTACAAGTACACACGTGCACACTGAGTATCACAAACTGAGAACAAACACCTAGTTGAAATATTTTTCAATAAGAGATGTGAAAGAGGAGCTATAAAGGCTAAACACTGAATGAGTTACAACACAAGGCTCTGCACCCCCCTCATTGGTGTATGCATTGCATAAGCCTTTGGAGACCAGACATATCAATACTACTATCATCCCAAGAAGATCCTCAAGCAACCCTCCTCCCCCTTCCTGTTCCTCCTGAGGAGACAAGTGTAAGATAAGGGAATTTCAGAACTCAACTGATCAATTGCCTGTGTTGAAAGTGATAAGATTTAAACCACGTGACATACCAGATAGTCAATGTAGGTTATCAGCTACTGTTACACTAGCAATTATTCATCATTCCCAAAAACGTTCCCCTCCTCCTCCTCAAAGAAATCTGGGTGATGCTCTACATTCTCACTATAAGATACTTTACAGCTATTTTACTGGTTTATGAATCAAAGTTGAAGAGAACCTTAAGATGGCATTGTCCAAAATTACAATGTTCATAAGATTGATCTGAATCTGTAACATTTCTGATAGCAATATATGTTTGCAGACAGCACTTTAATCAAGGACTATGAATAGTTAAGTTATAGCTTCATTACCATCATTTTTCCCAATATGAGTATTTTAGGAACCTAATTTAACTGGAAGGGCATTCCCCCTCCTTTGGCTTTTTATACTTAGGCAATATTAGATCACTAAAGTGCTAAATTGTTGAGTTATCCCTACGTAGAAATAGCATGCATATAGATAATTAAAAATATTTTAAAAACCACTTCCCAAATTAGTCTGAGATTAGTCACTGCACTATAAAGCAACTGAGCTTAAAAATAATTAACAGCAGTGAAGTCAGTATCTGCATGCACCACTCACAAAGTAATCAGGCATAAAATAAAGAGAAATTCAGGGAACAGCCACATAATCATAAACACCTCATCCCAAGTCCCTCAGAACTGGAAAGGTTCTGAATGCTGACAAGGAAAAGCCACTGTAGGAAAACAACTGAGTATAGCAGCATCCCCCTTTCCAGTCAGGATTTAAGGTAAGAAAAGGAATGCTGCCAGCCCAGGGCATGTTTCTGTAAGTTAAAGGCTTTTGCCATCAGCTGCTGCTGACAAGTAGTTAAACCTGCATGACTGATAAATGCAGACTCTAAAGGCAGATGTCTTTTGGTGAGCTGTACAATTCAAAGCATAATTAAAAATAAAGAAGGGAGAGAACACAACAGCTGAGGTCAGACTATTTATAACTCCTGAAGGAAAAAATATTACAGAAGTAATAACTTACATAAGGCAGTTCAGCACATTATGTGAGCACAGGGTGTTTCTGCTACTTACTGGGGAGTGTTCTGATTAGCTCCTTCTTCCACAAGGTGAATACTCTCTACAAAGCTGGGCATGTCAACCGCCCTTAAGGATGAAGCAATACTTGTATTACTTGCATCTTGTTCAGCATTAATTGAAATGTTTATGTCCTCCTTAGAAATCTCTCCATCTTCTTTTTTCCCTCGTGGTATGGAGTTGCCTTGTTTTTCTGAGTCTGTATTCCAAAATAAACTAGCACCTAGGACAAAATTAGAGGTTTAACTATTTAGGAAGAGTCATTACTTTTTTTTTGAGACTCTTTGGCTTTCTATAGCTAGAGGAATAATTCTCTCCCATTCATGTTTTTTTCATCATTTAAAAAGCAATTTACAGTTTAAATCAGCTAAAGGCTGCCAAAACATCATTCAAGTCCTAGTTTCTTCCAAAGTATACTTGATGAAAATAAATGGTTGTAATAAATAACTTTAATGCATTGACCTTGAGCCTGTTTCAAAGTTTCCTCCAGACTAAGCACAACATTTCCATGGATTTAGCAGGAGCCAATATGTTAATATGCAGCTGTACAGATACAGCTGCATAACTCTCCTAAACTAAAGCAAATACAATCTCCTCTTCATGCAAGATTTACAAACAACATCAATAATATACATATTGGCATAGAAACAATTACTTTAGAAAACAGTGTATTAAATAAAAAAGATGTGTAGTTACATTTCAACAAGACACCATTTTAAATAGAACACCTTTCTAAACCTATTGGAAAAATAACTCTTTCAGTGATGGCAAAGACAAAAGTAACTCCAGCCTAAACTTGCAAATAACACCTCAACAACTTAGGTGGTTTTTGGATCTAGGCGCATGTTTGCACAGCTTCTTTCTGCAAAAACATTTCCTCCATGCCCCAACAAACCACAGAAACGTCCAGAAAGCAGCAGCGCCAGTCTGTGTTAAAGGAATGAAGCGTTACCTGTGCTCACGGCAACGCTCACGCTTCTCCTGGGGTGCGATGGCGGTGAGGTCTGAGTTTCCATGGAAACCAGCTCCCCTGCCTTGTCCGCCTGCACCGTCGCCTCCGAGGAACCCTCCTGGCGAGCCTGAGCCTCCAGCAAGCGCTGGATCTGTAACAGTCATCACAAAGTTAGGATCTGCACAATAAAATATCAGCTATGACAGGCAAAAGTAAATTAATTGGGTTCTGCTAAGATCTGGATTCAAACGCAGGCTGCGCTGCCACAGCAGCCTGAACACCTTCCAGTTGTCAGCAGTGCACACAGCAAAAATCAAAACACCAATTTTGATGCTGGCAGAGCTAGCAAAGAAGATCTGTAAGCACATTGGCAGAGGCAGCACCAAGACAACTTGGGTAAAGCCTGTTTGCACCACACTTGCTGGAAGTATTCCCTCCCTTTCATTCACATACAAAGCCCATTAACCGACTTACCAGCCAAGCATTTACATGCCAACTGCCCCTACACCAACTTTGTATTAATTACAAAGCTAAGCAATTAAATGATAAAATTAAGGTTGCCAGGCAATCTTGTCTCTAGGATTTTCATCCACCCTGTTCAACGATTAGCTAGCAGCTCCAGGGAGAAATACAGTTAACAGTGAAGGCTGCAGTAAGGAGGGGTTTCCCTCATGCACAACCCACGCTTTAGGAGCTTGACTTTACATACAGGAACTATACCAAAAACAAATTCCAGCTGTTATTTTCTAGTTCAAGTACTGCAAACTTTTCTGTTTGTATTGTTCATCACCAGCAGCAAAATTTAAACTCTGGCTCTTCAGCCCCAAATCATACCCTGCAAAATACAGGGCCAGAAGGTTGATCAAGGGATGGATATTTTGAAGAAACTTAACCTGGTGAGGCAACAGAGCACAGCAAGACCCCCAAAGTCCAGTTTTCCAGCACAGAAAAGACCTGGTGAACCAGGAATTGATGCTTTGAAAACTTAAGTTGTCTGCAACAGCTCAGGGAGCTGCAGGCTTGAAGGTGGAAAAAGCAGCATATGAGAATATTCTGTGCTTCATTATTTACAATAATTCCAAAGCCTATAGCCTATGCAATTTTATTTTTTTTTTACATGGACAAGCATGTAAGTCAGAAAGCATTTATACAGAAAGGGTATCAGTTTGCATTACAAACAGTCTACTAAAAATAAACCTTTATGTTATGGAAATATAACAGAAATAAACACAAAGTTTAATTAGATCTAAGTAAAATAATTTTTAAAGGGACATTAGTTGGTAAGGTAATGGAGTCCCCTCTCCATGCCCAAACTGCAGCTGGTATGACAGGCTCCCTTGTTCCAACACGGATAGACAACAGTTAATTTAATTCCTTTAGCAGGGGAACTATCAAAGCATAATCACTGAGAGGGCAGAGGAGAAAGCTGACATTTCCACAGACCTGAGCTTGCAGTAATTTGAGTTGCCTGTCCTGCTGGGTGAGGAGCCGGAATGCATCTGGAGATAATCCCATCATGCCATTATCTGATGCTGCTGCAGGAGCCGGCGTGTGCAGGCACGGGGAGTGGGCTGCACAGCACTGCACACTCGAGGGGCTCGCACTCGATGCCATCCTCATTCCAGCTGATAAGCCATTGTCAAGAGAGCAGCTCCCTGTTTTCCCAGGATATCTCACATTTATAGGGCTGCTCGTGGCATACCCTGGGTTGCAGCAAACATTTGGGCAAATAATATTTTGATGGAACACTGCACAAGGATTTTGCTGAGCCATCTCCGGTTGGATTTCCGCTCCGTGATTTGGGCTCGTTTTCCCAACTCCTTGCCATGGGTTTATGGGATTGTACTGGAGAGAAGCAGGACACTGACAGCTGCATGCTGGACAGGAAGGTGGCACTTGAACTGGCACCTGCAGATCTGGTGGCTGTCTGCAGCTCTGTGGTGACAAAGCAGAGTTGTAGAGGACTGGCTGTGTGACAGCAGGAAGCTGCTTGGAACCAGACACTGATGTTCTCCTAGGCAGAGGCTCTCCCTGTGGTGTGACACTCTCAGGATTTAATACAAGTTTTTCCAATGGCTTTCTGGGGTGGTGCACAGATGCATCTGGGGAAGTCCCACTACAAGGAGTTGAAGGAGAAGATGATCCTGAACTTTTTCTTGATTGAGGGGAAGCCTTCTTACACTGCACCTGCTGCTGCAATAGGGCTTGATTTCCTCTGCAAGGCATTGAAGGTGGAATTTTCTGGTTTATAGGATTTGGTAATCGTCTCAAAGAGGGATCTCCCATATTAGCAGGAAAGTTCTGCCTGTCTTCAGAGTGCTGGCTGGGTTGACACATAGGTCTCATGCAACACTTCTTTTTAATAGGCTGATTTGGCACTGTGGGCAGACTTTTAGCACTTGAAGTCCCCACAGGCTTAGATGATTGTCCTGATTCTATGAAACTCCCATCCAAAATAAGTGACAGCTCCGGCACTGAAGGAAAAATTCTGGTAACCTGAAGGGACAATTACACACATATATGATAATTTTAAAATATTGTCTGCTCTTTGAATGCAGAGATTCCTCAAAGACAATGTTTTCATTTAAAATCAATATATGATAATTATCAGCTTCCAAACCAATCACATGTTAAATACATTCCTTAAAGACTGGAGAATCCAGAAAAAGCAGCAAGATCTCTAGTATCATTCTTAAAGGAAAATTGCTTTTATATAGTGTAACAGCTCTGTCTGCCAAATGAATGCTCCATGTCATTTAGGAGTACATTTCAGAATAGGGATATTTCCCTTCTAGAAGTGGACTCTGTGTCCCTTCTTACTATTTTCAGATCCAGGCGATAGCTGCAATAGGACATATTTTATACACAATTATCACATCCTTCTAGACCTATTTGTGTACAAATACTTGTTGTATTTGTACACATTTCAGTGAAAAAAAAAGGACAGAGCAGATCTTTTGGGTAACTGAAATAAAAAAACCCACCAGAGCTGAGTGTCTCTATCTCAGACACTACAGCTCTTCCATTCAAAAACAGTGAGATTCCTAAAATAGAAACTAATCTCTCTGTTCCCAAATCACAACATGTACAGGAATTTAAAGTGTCTAAAATCCTGGAAAAATGGCAGATTAACTATAGGAGTGGGACTCATGGTTAATTTCTTCAATTCTGTTTTCCCTCGCTAGCACTTTGAGAGAGAGAAGCTTTACCCTCTCCAGTTCCCTTACAATGAGTTTTGCTGCTCTAAGGGTCACATCTGAGATACCCAGAGCAACTATTTATTTACCTGTTGACTCACTGGGTGAGGACTTGGAATTGGTCTGGGGGATAAATCCTCATCTTCCACACCAGAGTCATGATCACTTGCTGACAACTTGCTGGGTGAAGAGCCTTGGGGAGGACTGAAACCAAAACAAAGCAAAGTAAAAATGCTTGCTTGTTAGAACTGGCAGCAGTAACATGAAATTTCACATTTTTCAATGTGCCATCTACAGTGCATCCTTTTTCTAAGAAGCAGCTGCCATCCATCTTCTCCCTGGTTAGCTGGGGAGTTAACCCAACAAACAGTTCTAAGACCAAACAATGAAAATAGAAAAGCTGCTTTTGGGCAAGAAGATACAAGCCCTCCCTCCCCACAGCACCACACAAACACACCTTTTAATTGGCATTCTAACAGCAAAGCACCGATATATAGTAAAAAGATAGGAGGTGCTACAGTAAAGATTATAACATTGCTTGAAGGAAAATAAAGGCCATCATCTAGTCATAGATAAAAATTTGATGGATAAGCCAAGTTCTTAAAAATCACTAAGTTTCAACCTATCCAGGTCTTGAAGCTCTGAAAAGTGGGAAGAAAAAAAGGAATTTTTTTTACTTAAGTAGATTTCAATTAGAGATTGGCTTCAAAGGACAGATACCACTTAAAGCTTCATACAGTGAACTAAGCCTCATCAGTGAGGAAGCCTTTTTAGAAACATACACTGTATAAACTAAAACCACCAGTACCAAGTAGGTTTTTTTGGAATACAGACAGCTTAGCCTTCTTACTTGAAAAATATTAACTCTAGGAATAAATAAAAGCACATAAACAGATTTTAATGCAATAGAATGTATGCGCAGCTCAACTGACACATAGCACAGATCAGATCAAAACCCTCATCCAATAAATATTTCATTTTTGCACATAAATGGCATCTCAGAGATTTACCTTTTAATTGGAAGTTTCTTGCAAATTCTGCTGAAGAACTCAGTTTCTGCATTTTGGTTTTCTGCACTCAACTCAAACTGGATAGGGCTCTTGTCTGATGGTTCAACATTCTGGAATGAAATGTTCCATATTTGTGAGGCACAAAACCTTCAAACTTTCAATCACTGAGATACTACTCCCAAAGAAACAGCTTTAAGGACATTTATATGATTATTTGCTGCTTGTCTCCTACTTTCAAGAATTTCAGCACTAAAAGGAAGCAAGCAACTTCCCTTCCTGTTTAACACTGTTCCCCTGCTACTCTGTAAAGTAGTTGGGCTAATTATAGCCATGAGCAGATGCTTCCTCACAGTAACTGCTCAGATACTCCTCCAGGGCTGCCACCACTACAGGAAACAGCAAACGTTCCTGTACTGCTTCACACACCACAGCTGGGCAACTCCTGGAGACAACAGAAGTGAGCTTCTGTGGAGAGATCTGTCATCATCATAGAAAGCTGAGCTGCCCTAGGCTAAAGGGAGAAGGCAGCCTTGAAGGAAATTCAATTGGGAAGAGAACTGAGTACACAGCACAGCACACACATTACACTCACTGCTTCTCTGACAGAGCTTAGCAGCACTTACTGAGCAAATTAACAGCCCAACTTCAGGTTCTGCACAAGCCTTAGAAAACACATAAGGAACTGAGATTTCCTAGAACTTCCTCAAACCTTATAGCCATCTCCCAGACTTTTATCATCAAATTCTTTCAGAGAGTTACTTTGCACAGAGATAAAATTTTCCATTAATAAAACTGATTAAATTAGTAACCTCTGAATTCCTTTTTGCATTCAACTTCAAGCAAAGCACAACACTCAGCTTTGCTCTCCAGCAAGCATCACCCAGAGCAGCTGTTAGATGTGGCCAAGGTGAACACAGCACACCAGAGTAACAAATGCTGCAGGAAGTCTGAGTCTCTGCTCACAAGGCCAGAAGGTCACTAGTAGGAAGGAACACTAACCAAGGCCAACACAGCATGATATACTTAAAAGACAGATGCTTAATGCTATTAGAAAAGTGAGCAGTGCTGACTTTGGAAGTAATTTCTCAATTTGAGGGACAAACTGAATTTAGAGTGGTCCCTAGGAAAAAGCAGCTTTATAGAGCTACATCATTTTCAAACACTGCAGATCTATTTGGGTCACATCATAATGATTCTTTGAAGGAAAACTTTGAAGTACCACGATGCAGGAGGAAAGCAAGACACTTACTTTGAACAGGTGAACTGTTTCATGGCAAGTTAGGATCTGAAACCCCAGCTCAGTCTGCCCACTGCATGGAACACATTCATAAAACTCTGGTTCCTTGTGTGTCAATGAATAAAGCACAACAAGAAAACTCCTCGATTCTGAAAAAACCCTAAAATAGAAGAAAAACACATCTTTAAATAACCTAAACATGAAGAAGGCCTTTAGATTTTCAATACAGTGAGCAAGTTTTCACACAGTTTAGCAAACTGGTGAATCACAGCATTTTGAATGGTGCTTAGCTATAGATAGTTAGCAGATGGATTTATGACTGTAGCCACACACAAGAACCAAAGAAAAGGAGAGAAATAGGAATAATCCAAGTCCTTTGTATTTCAAACCTTTATGATCACTTAGTACTTTAAATGAATTCCTGGAAGAGTTCAAACATAACAGAGAAGAAAACATCTCTAAGAATGATATTGTGTTTTATTTTCTTTTTAGTTTTCAGTTGAAGATGCATTATAAAGACACTTAATGACTCAGTGACCCCTAAACATTCAAAAATCATTCATTAGCAAAAAGATTTTTTTAGGAAAATTATATTGAAGGGGTTTTTTTTATAAGTTGAGAATAGTGAGTAACAACAACCAGCATTTAAAACAAGTTCAAGGATAATGACAACAATGTGTGTTTCCAGTAAAAGGTAGTACTACTTTCAGAACAGTTTTTCTTTTATTAGCACTTGTAACATGCTTGTTTGTGAGATTTTTTTATTTGTTTGCTTTTTCATTAAATAACATACACAATAGAAAAAGGAGGAGAAACAGGATGCTTGAAAAACACATTCATGCAACTTCAAAATTTACTTACAACTTAAAGAGTTAAAAATGTATGATGCACAGATTAAGCAGTTAGCCTGCAGAAGTTAATGCTGTATGCATGGTTCATCAAATCTCCCTAATCCACTTCCATGATGGCATCAGTGAAAGTTAATGATAGTCAAGCATCCAACCTGCCTATCTAATAATCTAATTGGTCTCTTATCTGTGTTTGGACATATTTCAGTTGTTAAGGGAAAGAAGTCTATTTTGTAATTGCAGACACCTCTGTTCACCAAATGTGGTTGCATTTCATAATTTAAAAACAAGTGTGGTCAATCAGAAGAAGTGCTTATGCATACAGCATATTTTAGAGTCTCATTTACCTGAGGTGCAGCTTCAAACTATAAACACCTAAACTCTCTCCCAGCTCTATACAAATAGAACTCAGCAAATGTTACAAATGAGAAAATCTAGACAATGAGAAATTATTATCCTCTAACACCACAATCAAAAAATACCCCAGAATGCAAACACTCTTTAAAAAAAAAAAAAAACTCAACATTTAACAGGAGCAGCATAGGATGCAAATCAATATGTTGGTCAGACACAACCAGGAAGACAACTTATCTCAAAGAAAATACCCCTAAGAAAAGCTCAAAACCAAAACCCCACCACTGTTTAAACTACTGTTTCCTGCTTGTGGCTTCTTATTTAAACTAAAATGCAGTGACCTCAAGGATATTAATGTTCAGCCTCTTCTGACTTTGGGATATCAGCTCAGTTTTCCAACATTTCAGTCACAGAATTTTTGTGTAGAAGCCAAAACCAAAAAGAACATTTAAACCAGACAGCCTTACCTCTATACAACATATAAATCACAGAATTTCCTCAAATATCTTTGAGCAGAGCCCATGCTGCCATGCATTTCTGTGGAATACTTTTTTTAGCTTCTTTTTTTAAAACTTCTATGTTTTACCTATAAAAATGACTTGCCTTTCTTGAATTGAAGAACTGAACAAATATCGCAAGCAACAGGCCCAGACTTGAGGACTATAGATATGAGTAACTCCACTCAGCCAACTAGAAAGAAGAAAAAAATCTAATTAGGGACAGCTCTGTTACCAAATTTTTGCTATGTAATCCCTCAGATACATCTCAAATCAATGTGTGTATTAATCTGAACACTTACACTCCAACTAAAGGCAGAGCATAAGCCTTGGGATCAGACTCAAGCAGCAAAAGCAATTTCCTTGTTTGGTCCATAGTAAGGTAGCTGAAAGAAAGCAAAAATTGGGTTGTTTTAGTATTTTGGAAGACAGTTTTTTAGAAAAAAAAATCCTGGAGAGAAGTACAAGTTTAGAAAACACTGTAAGAAAAGAAATTTAGGGGAAAAAAATTAAAGATCAAAACTGCTCTTACTGCACACACTTAACAGCAACTCCCCAGCTTTTCAGCAATTCCCAGGGTATGAAAGAGTTATCAAGGACAAAATACAAAATTCACACAGTACTATTTGTAGTATTTTAGTGAATACTGGAATTAGTGTTCATAACAAAACCCCAAGTACCAGTCATGTTAAATTTGAAGACTAACTTTCAGAGAGGCATTCACAAAGTCCCCATCCAAATAAAATGACATTCAGTTATTTCAAATTATTTCTCTGATCTATCCCTAGTCCATCCTACTAAATTAGTTACCAGTCAGAATGATGACTTCCCAATACCATCTCAAAAGCACAATTAACAAAAAGAAAGCTTTGGTTTGCATTCACCTGCTTTTCATTGTAGGGCAAGCATCTGTGGTGTTTAAAAGCTGGAAGCTGTTTATATTTGTTATGTTAACTAGAGGTGTATTCTCCTGCCCCAGTAGGAAGCTCCTTTCACTGAATCCAAAAGCAAAAACTTCTACTCAACCAGTTAATGTTTTTGCTCCACCCCATTTCCTGTTTCTTGTTCATAACTTTTAATACATTCCCAAGGCCAGAAGACATGCCATTTTTATGCCACTTATTTTACTAAAATGCAAACTTCAGTTCAGATCTCTCCTACCCACCTCCTTTAGGAAAGGCAAGAAACTGACAGGCAACTCCGACAGCTTTAGCACCACCCTTTACTCACCCACACTTGTACGTTCCTTGAACTTGTGCAATATTCATAGGACTGGTCAAATTTCTTGCTAGGGCTGTTGGAATAATTGGGACAGACTTCACAGGGGTGTATTCCAAAATATTGGCCAGAGTAAGAGAAGCCCAGCAAAAATTAAAGTGTAGATTATCCAGGTTTTCTGTGAAAACAATGTGAGCTCTAACAGTGAGCAGTTTAGAAAGATCCAGAGATTCTTTACTGCACAGACTCTGCTGCAGACCCTAGAAGTAAGGAAAAAAAAGAGTTAAATACACAAAATTATTTTCTATGATTACCATGATTCAAGATGTATTACACTAGGAATTCAAACCATTCTGCACAGCTACTATTGCATTAGGTACTATACAAAAAGCCATTAGCCCAGGTCTCCAAAGCTCACTGCTCTACTGAACATAATGAATAATGCAGAATAGACTTGAAAATTAGCTATGCACACCTTAGCATTGTTTTATGATGTATTAAAAAACCTGGGGTTACTTAATTATATAAAAATTAATATAATAACAGACAACTAAAAGGCTCGAGCTGATTTACCAGTTTTCTTACTTGCATTCAAGAAATATGTAATTTAGTATCTGGATCTATCATCATGAGAAAGTTCAGATGTGAAGCAGGCTTAATTTATAATATAAAATACACACTACAGATGTGAAGCAGGCTTAATTTATAATATAAAATACACACTACAACAACTACAGGGAAAAATCTACAGGAATGGAAAGTGTATTTAACAGATTACAGCAGAGCACACATTTCAGCTACGGCTGCTAACCTACACAGGGCTCCACACGTTTTGGGCGGGTCATTTGCCTAGCAACACTTCAGCAACAACTGCCCAAATACTGCAACTGATTAATGACAGTTTTGAGGGGAATAAAGACAAAAAAGCTGTTTTCTCTTGTTTAAGTAAGTTTGCCGCAATCGCTTTTGTTTTGCTGATTTTGGTGGTTAGACCAGCTGAAAAACTTTTTCATCCAAGATTAAAGACTGTGTGATCCTTAAACACCTGTGAGGATTAACTGACTTCACCAGTTTCCAATAAACTTCTCAATGGCACTCAAGCAGCTCATTTCACACCATTAACTACATAGTCTTGGTTCAGCCATAACCTCGCTGTGCTGGAAATCCAGCTCTGTGCATAGCCCAGTGTCCTGCCTGGCAGACAGTTCACTGTTTGAGAGACCCAAAAGTTACTATGAACTACCTACCTTGAAAGCCAAGCTGATATCTTCAACACTGTGCACTATTATATTATCTGAACAAGGTCCCCAGGCATTAACTGTACATGGAATCAAGAAGTCTCCAGGAAGGGATGCAGTTGGAATTTTGCCTGATCCACCAGCAACTTCTCGGCCAGGATCAAAGCGATCTACTGTCAGCGTTATGCCTTCCCCATCTTCAAAATACAGAAATACAGTTAGACTCCAAAAGCAACAGCTCAGCCTCCTTAACTACAACTTACTCAACCAACCAATAGTGCCTGTCTACCTGATGTTCAGAATTACCTTCATCTACTGCCAGGGTGCCAAGCAGAAAACAGGAAAATGATTTCTTTTCATTCTGCTTAGCATGGCGATAGGCAAGGCGCAAGGTTTTCTCCACCAGACATATTTTGGGGTTTCTAAAAAGAGACAATCAGCAAGTTTAAGTCACAAATTCTTTTTAATGTTTTTTAAAAAAAGTATCACTTATCCATAGGGGAAGAAAACGGAAAGAAATTTTAAGTTACTTTAAATTGATGCAACTTCAAGCCACTAGACTGCATTACACAAAGGAAAGGAAACTGAATTTTTTCCAGTTAAAATCCCTATATGCTTATAAGAAACACACTGCTTCCTTTTCTTCCGGGCCTTGCCATAGAACAGACTCAAAAGACAAAATGAGGCCTTGCATCACACACTCTATAATTTGTTTTAACCTTTAGTTTGCCCAAAAAGAGTATCAATACCTGTAATAGGTGATGTGTGTGCCAATGACATCGCCCATGGGGACTGGGTCCCAAAGTGCACACCTGGACAGAGGGAAACTGAAAGGGACCATCCTTTTGGGAAGAAATCTGGGAAGATCAGAGATAAAAATGGATTAAAGTACATTGTTATCTTACAATGCTTAAAAGAAGGAACAAAGGCATGACACAGTAAGAAAATCAAGAAATAGGATACATGAAACAAAAAAAGTACCAACAGTTTAAGTCCAGGCCAACAAAGCAGAAACTCTGTCCTACAAAGTTGTCAGAGTCACAAAGTCAACACAAAACCCTTACTGTCCACCTGACAGCTTCTCAGTGGAACCTTGGAAGATGTGTAGGCCAAAATACAAGCTTGCAGATAAAGCTTAAGGAAAAACTATTTGGATATAGTTTAGGAAGAAAAAGAGTTACCACTAATTAGAAGCTCCCATAGCACAAAAAAACTGATTTAGCAAATTTAACACTAGATCAGCTCCCCAAAACCCTGTTTTAGCCTCCGTATTTCAAGTGAGCATTCAAACTACTTAAACTTTGAGGATTTCTGAAATAAAACCTTGGCTTAGTTCAAATGGTATAGCACAGAACTTGCAGTCAGACTTCAAAGAGCCCTGAAGAAATCTGTATGTAATCACATTAACTTATTTACACTATCAGGATTAGATTTTTTTGAGGTGCCTAAACAAAGCAACATACAAAACAACTGACAGCCCATATAATTCGGCAATTACCTCAATACCTTTTAACAAATAAGCAAGAAGTCTCTTTGTAGTTATCTCAAGCATGAAACTTTGCCAAGCAAAGGTGCTTCCTCTGCATTCCAACTTGCCAGGAAAGAACTTTATTTTTAAGGCAGCCCTCCAAGGAACTCAGCCAGGATGCTTCCAGCGGCAGTTAATTAACTCCCCTTAAAAACCAAATGCGCAAACAAGCCTTAAACTCAAATTTGCAGAAGAGGACATTTTTTAAAGCACCACTGTTTCAACTTGACAAGCACGAAGCAGAAGCCCATCTCCTCTCCTCCCACAGCTCTGTATACCGCGGGCCGCACTCGCAGAGGGGCGGTGGGCGCGGTGCGCGCGGCAGGGCCGGGGCGATGCGGTACCTCAGATGCGGGCAGGGCCGCAGCTCTGCCCGCTCCTCTTCTCCCTCTCCCCAGCGTGGAACCCGCCCGCTGCAGCCCCCG
>NW_005054347.1:4308966-4309501 GCF_000277835.1 Geospiza fortis
CCCGGGGCGGCAAGGGGACGCAGTGCGCTCGTATCGTGGAGGTGAGGCGCAGGGGGTGCAGGACCCCGGCCGCGGGGGGCCTGGGAGTTGTAGGATCCCCCCGTGGGGTCCGGGACACTCTTTGGGGCGGTCGCCTGGGGGTCATGTCCTGCAGACGAGGGTGGTGGGACCACTGTCTGCCTTTCGGTCTGGTCTCTTGTCGAGTCTCCATCCATTCCTCGCTCCTTCGAGGCGATAAACAAAAATAACTGACCCACATCTCCTCTTTAGTGCGTGAAGCGGTGGGGCATCCCCAGCTCCGTTCCCCTTCCACCCCTGTCAGGCAGCCTGGCCTTTTCCCTTCTCCTGCCTTTTCCCTCAGCCCCGCAGGATCACTCTGCTGGTGGGTCTGCCCGCGCCGGCATCCACCCTGGGGACACCACTGGGGTTTTTACATCCACCCTGGGGACACCACTGGGGTTTTTACATCCACCCTGGGGACACCCTCTGTGGTCCGGAGGCCGCTCCGGTTCTGCCGGGAGCGCGGATTGCCGGC
>NW_005054347.1:4309524-4338446 GCF_000277835.1 Geospiza fortis
GTGCCGGGGGCGAGGGGCAGCAGAGCGGCCCGGCACGATTCCCGGTGCCCGGGCGGGGCTGCCCTGTCGGGCCGGTCCCGCAGCCCGTCCCGAGTGGGTGGCTCCGTACACGTCTGCACGGCCACGTCGGAGCTGGGGCCTGGCAGAGGAGGTGGGTGAGGTGTCTGAAAGCCATTGGGGATACGTGAACTTCAAGTGGATCAAGGTCCGTGTCTCCTGAGGCCTGTCCCATAAATGTTACAGTTGGTACAGCAGGCATTGCAGGGTGTTGGCTTTTTACCCAGTGCCACAACTCAGTAAGTTGTGGAAGTAATATGTTAAAACTCGAACAAGTTTTTTTTCTGGCACAGTGTGATAGAGGTCAAAAGAAATCCTGATCCCATAGATTGTTCATCTTGTTCCTTCTTTTTAAAGAGCCTAAGATCGACAGTATAATTTGACTAAACTTTCAAATTTTCAGTTTTCCAAATACATTTTTTCCAGCCTTTTGAGACAACAAATATGTAAGAAAGAACTGTGGATGATACATGGTGTAGTACTGTTCTTTTAAACACCAAAAACCGCAGGGATAATTACAGTGTATCCAGGTGGATAATTATGGAAGTAGTTAGGGATGAATGCTTCCAAACGTGTGTATGTTGGATTTGAAACAGCTCTTTTATCTTTTTTCTTTTTTTTTTTTTTTTCACTGAGCAGTTGTATATACTTTTCTTATTAAAAGCCATATAGGATCAGAGCTTATTCATACCCTCACTGAAAGATATGGCTAAGAACTGTGGTGATGCCCATGAATCTGTTGGTGGGAAAGTACCCCAAAACTCCGGGAACAGCCACGTTGTGTGTGTCCTCTGTTCTGGTGGTGCCCTGGGAGTGCTGTTACAGTTTATCCACGCTGCTGCTACATCCCAGACTTCAGAGTTGTATAACTAAGTTAAGTGAATTTGGTCCAGACTAAAAAATGCCGTTATGACTTTAGTTCTGAAGGATTTAAACCTCAAATTACAGACTTGCATTCAAACCAGCATATTCATTAAATTAAATTGTGGCATGGAAGGTTCACAGTGCTCATAAAGCCTTTTTGGTAAGGTCAAATTCAGCCCTTGGCACATAGAAAACAAATGAGCTTAAACTATAGGGGAACCTTGTAGGCTGTCATTAATGGCTTTCAGCAAACCATTAGTGTAGCCTCAGGGCTGAAGTACCTTGTGTGGCTGCTGGCCTGTGTTTAGGAGGATAAATGCCTATGGCTGGATAGGCTGATATAATTGAATAAAGACCACTTTATTAGGAGGAGTTCAAATGAGCCATTGCTACTCAAATAGTATTTCTAGCTAGAAAGGAAAAAAGAGAAACCTTGCTTATGCAGTATTTATTTTCTTCTCTAAGCCTGGAAAGGGAAATCCAAATTCGAATAAATGCAAATTTGCTTTAATTCTGCTAATCCTGTTCACTACATGGCAAGAAGTTTATTGAAGTCAGTGAGCTGACAGCAGAAAGCACTCAGACCTGTTGAATGCAAAGAACAACCTTCCTGCTGGCTCAGACACCTCCAGGAGAGTCACTGGCTAAACTGGGAGGCAGAGAGGGTCTGAGGTAGTTTAAAGAACAGTTGGACTGATGCGAGTGTGCTGGAAAACTTTAGGAAAGGGCACACGAGCAGGGAAGTGTGGGTGAAACACTGCAGAGGTACTGGAGAGCAGGAGCTTTTCTAAGCACAGATCCTCACCGTGGCCCCTGGCAGCCCCCAGAGAGCCCTGCTGCAGGCAAGTGAGCAGCCTGTGTGCAGTCAATGCTGCCTTTAGGTTGAAAGTGTATTTTTATTTGTGTTTTAAACCCTGTTGGCAGTTTGCCACAGAGAAAAGGGGGCTGTAGCTGAGTAATAATAAACCTTATTCATCCTTGTTGTAAATGGACGGAATAATATTAGTTTACATTTGGAATGAATCTGACCCAGTATCTTACTGTAGAGCTTGAGGGTTGTGCTGAACAAAAAGTCAGTATGAGCTATAAATATGTCTTGGTTGCTATTCATTCTGGAGATTTGGGACAGAACACATCACATGTGGAAGAAGTCTAATTTGGCTGAGGTGAGCTCTTGTATGAATTTAGCATCAAACTATTTTTATTAAAAACCAAGGGTGTCTGTATTTTGTAGAGTAAAGGGGATATTATGTACTTAGTACCTGGGAACAATTTCTCAAAGAAGTTTTGTAATTTTTTTTGCAGACTGTGCTTTACATTCCCAAAAAAGGGAGATGGGTATCCCATGTTGTAGATGAAATATATATTTGTTAAATACTAGTGTAAATCATAACTGCTCAATATGTCTGTGCTGGAATCCCTAAATGTGGAGCAGGCATGTATTCATGCCAAATTTGGACAGTAATGGAGAAATTATTTGAGGGAAGACCTAATAACAAGTGGAAATGGGTATTGACACAGTGTAAGAAAGGGAACAGTGGGTAAGTGATTAGGATTCTTTATCTCCACAGTTAAGGTTGGATGAGACAGCTGAACCAGACTGGTTTTCTCCAATACGGACGGAAGACTCGACTCCTGTGTGTTCCACAGACACAGAATTGTCAGGAAAATGCAAATGCAGCAGAACTGCTGCTGTTCTGGAGCAGTTCCTCCTATTTAGAGAGGGATGAAGAGAATTCCCTCTTAAGTTCTTATCCTCTCCCTTCCAGCTCTGCAGATTAACTCCTGAAACCTTCCACAGCTTTGTTAGGTGGAGCTTGCCATCATCTGGGACTGTTGCGTAGCTGTCATGTGAGGCAGAATATTTGAGCTATAGTTGAATGATGTCATTTGAATGCAGGTTCTTGCAATAACCTTCATGCTTTCCACAGGGTCTCTTCTGTGACTGTGAGATAATGAAATGTGCTTTATTGCTGACTTCTGAACTTTGCGTATAAAATCATTACGGTAAAGTCAAGGAAAAAAATGCATTCAGCAAATCTGCACAAAATATGCTTTCTTGTGCTTAAATTTTAAATCCTTATAACCTGTGTTTGAGATGTAAAGCTCTTTGGTTAGTGGGAAGAATAATAACCAAATCATTTGTCTTTATTCCAAGCAAGATTTGAGTTCTACTTTTTTGTCTGTTTGTTTTGGCAAGGTGATCTGTAGAGATTTGGGCTATGCAAGGCATTGCTCTCTGTGTACCTAAATTATAATTCACCTCCACCACAGCCCTATCCTGTATGTTTGTGGTTAAATCTAAAATTAATTCCACAAAGTGGGATGCTGAGCCTTCTCGGTTTTATCAGAGCATAAGTTGATATCCAAATGGAAAAAGCTGTTAAGTTGCTTTGGGATATATGATAAGGAGATTTCCTAGGGTGAAGGAAACAATGCAAAGAAGTATTCATTGTATCAGAAATGCTCCTCTGAAAGTAGCAGAGGATTTAGGTTTTGCTGTCATGTGTTAATTGTCTTCCAGAAGTCTGCTGAGATACAGCGTTAACGTCCTCGAAATAAAAACAGGGTTTAAATTGTTTGCTTTAAACTCAACTTCTGAAATCTCTTTAATGAATGTCGTGTTTTAGTATTCTACTTAGCCTTAAGTTCTCATAGTTGATTTTTAGAATGTAAATTTATATTTCTGAACTTCAGAGCTTTTTTAAAAAAACATGGTGAGCGTTTAAATCTACCCCTGAAGATTTATCCCTGAACATTTCCATTTTGCAGAACACCAGGCATTAAACCTTGTACCTCCCTGACCATACTGAACTTCAGGTATTGAGTCAGTGCTCCCGAAGCACCTGGGGTGCTCTGTTTGCCCCCTCTCTCTTGGAGGCACTGTCAGTGGGATCTCCACTGTGTGTTTCGGTTTGCTAACGTGGGGTTTTGTTTGTTTTTGTTTCCCAGAGACAATAACATACTTCAAACTAAGGAAATTTCTTCCATTTTTTAAACTGGAATAAACAGACAGAAGGTCTATTACTGCTTTGTAGCCTGTAGCCCAAAGATTTAATTCCATGTGCTAGTAGGACAGACAAAAGCTTTCTAGGCTAAAAAATACCCTGAAGGCTGCAGGCTTTGCACAGTTCTGTTTTTATTTTTACTAGTTCTCGAATGGTGTATGTAGCAAATTTTGGTTGTTTATTAAGGTTGCCCAAGATATGACAGGTCAGAACTAGGGCAATAAAAGTTTGTATTTTATTTGTTTAAATCTTAAGCCCTGTGACTTTCATTTTCAAACTAACAATGATAAGCCAAGATAGGAGTCAAGGTCAAAGCAGTAATTTGTGTTTCTCTTGCTCCTTGGCTTCTGCCCTCTTAAGGAAGTCTCAAGCTGTGTGTTTAGTGGGGAGATTTGTGGCAGGACCACCAGGGCTGAATCAGAAATAAACCCCCTGTCCCTCAGAAGGGGCTGTGGAAGGAGTCCCAGCGTCAGCTGCTGCTCACCTCTGCTCCCTCCTGACACCTCCGATTCTTCCTGACTGCCCGAGATTGCTGGGCACACTCCGCCTGCTTCCAGCCTGATGTGACTCATGCATTTCCATTTCTATGCATCTGTTTATTGTACTTACTGAAAACAAAGCCTGTTCTGTCTGCAGAGTGAAAGTTGCAAATCCCGGCTGGCAGAAGGAAGCTGGAAGGGCTGGAGGACAGGGGAGGGAAGGGCAGCCCGGGGAGGCTGCAGTCTCGGGCTGGAATTTGGAGATGTGGAGCTCGCAGCTTGTGTGTCCTGGTTTGTCTGTCCTGCTGTGACTGACCAGGCAGAGGCAAACAGCAAATGGTATTCTGATCTGATCTGCTCTATGCACTGCTGCTGTGATGGGATTGATGGAAACTTGAGCTTGTCTTTCCATTTCACTGGGATTCTTTTTTAATTATTTTTATGTTTTATTAAAGCAAAAGAGGAGAATGTCTTGAGTGGTGTTGAAGACAGCACTTTTTCATTCACAGTTGATTTTTGTAAGTAATACTTGGAGACCCATACTTCAAAAAATTTGTTTTGAAAACAATGAGAACTTGTGTAATAAATAGATGTGGTGGTCACACTACTCTTGCCAGTTTTAGTCAAGGTGTTTAGGGCGCAATTTTTTTTTTTTATTTTAGGTGAGAGAAACCCTCAGCAAGTGTCCTGAATTGGAGCAAATCATTGCAGCACCAAGAGCTTGCACTACTTGTGTAATAATGAGAACTTGTGTAATAGTAACTTACCAATTCAATATTTTTTTATTCCTCTAGATGACACCAGTCTGACTGCATAGCAGAAAGCATTATCTCTGAAACACATTTTTGAATAGTTAATTCTATATTTTCTTTTTTCTTCTCTGTACTACCAAAATCTCTCCAGATTTTAAGTGCTTGGCATCCAATTATTTGGAAATTTTTTTGACCTTTTTTTTTCAAGTCATCCTTTCATTCTGACATTACATGCCTAGTAAGAGCTGGGGAAACTGCTTTTTCATTATTTGGCAACCACAGTCCTGCTCCCCTTTTGATTGCAGAAGAGAGTGCAGGGGTGGCAATGAGTCACATTCTGGGGATGGCATCAAGATGTGCTTGGCACTGCTGTGAAGTCCTGCTGCCACAAGGCAGACCTTGCCCAGACCTGAGTGTTTGACCCATGTTTTGTGCTGTTACATCACAATCTCTTCTGCAAGCCCTTGGCATTGCAATTATTTGCTGCAGCTCAGGATGCTTGCTGAGGGTTTCTATGACCTAAAATGAAAGAAAACTTTGTGCCCTGAACATCTTGATTAAAACTGGCAAGGGTAGCAGGAGCTTCACATCTCTGAAGCCTTCTGTGTGTGGAGCAGCAGCCAAGCCATTCTCCCCCCTTGTTTACATTGTTTAAACCCATGTGTTTTCTTTGGCTCTTGGCTCAGCACAGTTCACAAATAGATGTTTTGCCCCTGAAGGAGAGGTTTGTTTTTCTTACAGCCTGCTTAAGCCATTCTGAGGGTTAGTCTTGAATATAATTTATTATTATCTCAGACAAGTCTGTTTGTACAAAAGCACTTTAAAACACTTCTGTCTTTGCTTTCCAGTTCAGCTGTTAAAAACTACTTTAGTTTGCTCTTGCAAAAGATGGAGAATTCCAAAAAAATTCGGACTCAATTTTGTTTTCATGCATGAAAAGGAAAATGCCAAGGAAAATTAAATGGTTTGGTAATCCTCTAAAACCTAAAGGATTATATTTTCCTCCTGTTTTCTTCTTTGTAGAAACCTGATGTTAAAAAAATCATCATTCTATAACTTTAGCAAGAAGAACTGCATGTTAATTTAGCATTCAGCAGAGTAATGTTTCTTGCTTATAAGGAACAATTTATTCTGGTTTATGGCTTCTGTAGGTTATAAATATTTAGATTTGCAATTAGTTAGGCATATCCAAATGCAATGTACATTAAAGCAAGAGTACAGTGAGCTTACAGAGGATGTCTGTGAAGCTTTTCCTTCACACTTACTTACAGCAAAATCTTGCTTCTGTTTTTTGCCAACTGTGTACAGTTTTGGAGATTTAAGTAATTATATCCCTTCTTAAATTATGACTATGGCAGAACTAACTTTCCATGCTTTTGTGGGTGAAATTGGAAAGCAACTGAAATGTTTTAAAGTCACTTAGTGGGTTGTGTAATATTTCTGTTGTACTTAGTTCAGTAGCCAAGTTTTTAAATCCAAAGTTCACAGCCCTGCCAAGTGTGTAGTCACATTATTATGCCTCTCAGACACCTTGTTTGAAATTTGCTTTGGATGTTGTTGCAGCCAAACTGATAACCCTGAAGTTTTTTGCTGCTGCTTTTGTTTTGTGTAAAAACTTCCTGATGAGAATGTATGTGTGTACCGTGTTTTGGATGTATAGCTAGCTTAGGTAATACCAAGGAGATGTATTTATTGCCTGTTTTGATGGACTTATATTTGGTTAAGGAGCATAGTGCACTTTGTTAGTTTTCTTGCAGTGTTAAATGAGCTGAGAAAATGATTATTTATAACCATGCATTTCTCTTTGGTAGGAATGTATTTGTGTGCTTGCACTAGCTATCTATTTACAATGATAAATGCCTAAGAAATTCATGTCTAATAAATACTTCCATCAGTGTTCTTCATAAGTGACTATTTTAGCTGTAGTTTGAGGTGAAAGAGCAATGGTGTGTGCTGTTTTCCTGCACACTGCTATCATATTGATGGATCTGAATCTGATCTCTCTGCTCTCTCTGTTTACTCTGTGTGGTGTGACAGAGGGTGGAACCAGTGTAGCTATTGACTTTCATCTACCACGTCATCCTTAGGAGAAGTCACTGCTTTTCCCCAAGGGCTGCTCTCCATGGTCATCCCAGGGAAGGAGGTATCAGGGGCAGGAGGACTGTTTGTGCAGCTGCTGTGTTATAGGTGATTTCACCAAGGTAGGGGAGGAAGCTGCTGCCAGAACCACAAAATGAACATAGGGATTTCTGACTTAGCCTGTGCTTGGGACATTCCTCCAGCTCCAAAGGACCTGCAATCACCCTATGTGTTTTCTTTAAGTAGGTAATTAAACAAAATTCTTGTCTTGTCTTGTTTCCAAACATAACAAAATTGTTTTTGAAAATGCTACAGAAATACCTGACCAAGGCCCTGTTGAGCATTTTACCCAGGGATGTCCAGTTCTGGGCCCCTCACCTCAGAAAGACATTGAGGTGCTGGAGTGTGTCCAGAGAAGGGTAATGGAGCTGGTGAAGTGTTGGAGAGTGAGTCCTATGAGCAGCAACTGAGGGAGCTGGGGGGTTTTAGCCTGAAGAAAGGGAGACTTAGGGAAAATCTTGTCATTCACAACTCCCTGAAAGGAGTTTGTACTAAGGTAAGAGTCAGCCTCTTCTCCCAGGCAGCCAGCAGCAGGACAAGAGGAAATGGCCTCAAGGTGCAGCAGGGGAGATTCAGGTTGGACATCTGGAAGGATTGCCTCACTGAAATGGTTGTCAGACACTGGAACAGGGAGGTGGTGGAGTCACCATTCGTGGAAACATTCAAGAAATGACTGCATGTGGAACTTGAAGCTTTGGTGTAGTTGTCACTATGGTGTTTGGTCAAAGGCTGGACTTGGTGATTTTGGAGGTCTTTTCCATCCTTAATGACTGATTCTTACTGTGTGTGCTGTGTGCAGAGTGTGCTCTACTGTCAGATTGCACACTGAAGATGGAACAGATCCATCGCTAGCAAGATGCTGTTCCCTGGGTTTTTCTGTTGCAAAGCAAGGATAAACAGGGGTGACACTGCTGGCTGGTGTTGGGTTTGCACAAATGCTCTGCCTGAAGGGAGCCTGTGTTTGCTTTGCCTGTTGCAGAAATACGGCTACACTCACCTTTCTGCCGGTGACCTTCTCCGGGACGAGCGGAAAAGGCCAGGCTCCCAGTATGGAGAACTCATTGAGAACTACATTAAAGAGGGGGAGATTGTGCCAGTTGAAATAACAATCAGCTTGCTGAAGAGGGTAAGGAAAAGGCTATTTCCTTGCAGGGTCACTCCTGCAGAGTAAGCAACAAAGTAGTGGCTGTGTTCTGGCAGAATGCTTTCCCAGTGTGAGCGGTATGAATGGGCAGACATGGAGCTGCTTCTCTCAGCAATCACTTGTGTTTCTCCCAACTGCTGGAGAGCTGATGGCGTCTCATACCTGGGGATCTGTGAAAATGGGTTATTTTTATTTTCCTTTATTTTTTAGTAGCTCAAAGATAAGCAGTGAAACTGTATTTCTTATTTTCCTGCACTAGCTTTTGGACCTCTTGGTCCATTCGGTCATATTTGATTGGAGGTCAGAGACCTTAAAGGCACTAAGATTTTTAAGTTTTGTCAAAATAGATAGTCAGGTGAAAGAGAAGAGCACCTACTGATGTTCTTGTGAAAGGAAAACCTTCAGCCTCTATTGTATGTCTATGAAAACAGTGGGAGATCTACTTTAAGTCAAAAAAAGGCTGCTGTTCATGGCACTAAATTTATCTGGAGCTTTTCCCTTCAAATTAACTTTGGATCAGGGATATTCTGATGTCTTATTGTGTAAAGACGCTTCCCATATCTTGTAGAAAATAAGCTTTAAAGCTGGGATTTATTATGAGATTTGTTTGTTATGAGATTTTTGAGCTTTGTGAAATAATTGATTCGATTTGAGCAATAGTTGTGTTGGTGCATCAGTGAATTAACCAGTATGCATTGAAAGTGAAACAAAAAGCACATTTTGTTAATCTGCAATAATCCTAAAATAAATGCTTCTCAACTTACCATGTCAACATCTTGGGGGTAAATTAATAAGTAGATAAATCAGCATATGTGCAGGAGATTGTGAATTGAATTATCTTTTATCAGGCTATGGATCAAACAATGGCTGCCAATTCCCAGAAGAACAAGTTTTTGATTGATGGATTTCCCAGGAATGAAGATAATCTTCAAGGCTGGAATAAGACTATGGATGGAAAAGCGGATGTTTCCTTTGTTCTCTTTTTTGATTGTGACAATGAGGTAATGAAGTGTGTAATTCTGTAACTTCCTTTCTTGCAATATTGTGGGAATCATTCAAGAAGAACAATTAAACTCTGACAGGGAGAATGGACTAATGTAAGGGTAGAAGGAAAACTTGGCCTGGGTATCTGAAGGATTTTTTGGCAATTTTTTTTAGCAGATGAGAAGCTGGCTGTTTATTGAAATAGACAGCTAATGACAATTGGTATAATCATATATGAATAAATTATACTGAGGAAGTAGTCCAGGCAATTACTTTCATAAAGAAAATGTATCAAAACTTTAAATACATTTTACAAAATTATTTGGTTACTTTTCAGAAAATATTACTCTATTTACTCTTAGTAATTTGTTGTTTAGTCCAAAATTACATTGGTGCAATGTCTGCTTTAATTCTGAAGTGCAGCAGCAATCTTTATTTTCCTAGTTATGAGCTGTGCTATGGGATAGTCAGTAATCAACATTTTATTCAGCAAGTCATTAAATTACAAGGGCATTTTGACAGTGATGCATTGCATTCATTTAACAAGTGCCGTGATGTGCTGTCTTTTTAATTTGTCAGTGCCCTTGAACATAAAAACTGTTATGAGTATCCCAGCACCTTAAGCTGACTTTTTTCCTGTCACCCCTTTCCCCAGCTTCCTGAGATTTTGGTTTTTTGGGTTTTTTTTAACTTATTTGCAATCGTTTTGTAATCTTAAAGAGCACATGAGGGATTATTATTTTTCTGTTAAAACATTAAATAAGGCTAAATTAATTTTTTCACTTAGTGGGGCATTAATTTTGTGATTCCAAGTTTTTACTAGATCCAAAAATACACAATGCTTCATGATCTTTACTATGATTGTACTGTGAAGGAAAAATAATTTTTAACTCTTGTCCTCTTGCATGAGTTGGATAAATGTATTCATGGAGTGTAATGTGTCAGCTTTGCCTATTTAACTAAAGGTTTAAAAAACTTAGTTCATTGGGACACTTCTAGCTATGGTTAGTTCTTTATTTTTTACTTAGATTTTGAAGTCTTCATTATAGCAATGTCAGGTAAGAACATTTTAACTGACAGTAGCTTATTATTGTCAGTTTGCCTTACAAAATTCTTGAGAGAACATAAGTGACTTTCCTTTAGTGCAGACATATATTAATAGTCCCATCTGACATGCTGCTTTTCAGAAAGCCTGAACACATCCTTGAAAATCAGGTAATTTTCTTTCTTTATGTCTCAGGCTGGGGATCCAGTCAAATCACAGAGCTTGATGCTGCTTTTACTTCCTCTGACCCCAATCCTGTTTTCGTAAACTGGATTGTAAACCAACAATCTTCTCTAGAAGACACTAACTTCCCGTGTGACTTCTGGTTACATCCACCAGTTCTGGGCTGTATTTTGTGTGCCAGGCCAATTTAGATTTGCAGGATTTTTGCTAGTTCCTGTTCTCAGGATGGCAGCTGGTGTTCCTGGATGCAGTCATCCTTCTGGTGTTTTTTTGTAGATCTGTATCGGCCGCTGTCTTGAGAGAGGCAAGAGCAGTGGCAGGAGCGACGATAACCGGGAGAGCCTGGAGAAGAGGTACTGTCCTAAAAACTTTTCTGGTCCCTTCTCTTGATATTTTTCTATGTAATGTGGATTTTTTCTCCCTGTGCTTTCTCTTAGAATTCATACATATCTGCAGTCCACTAAGCCTATCATAGATTTGTATGAGAGAATGGGAAAAGTCAGAAAAGTGGATGCCTCTAAATCTGTTGATGAAGTAAGTATATATGCCAAAAAGCCATGGGGATCACAGGGTGGCAGGGTGCATATTTCTGGCATTCTTCTGAGATGTGTGTTTGTGTGATTAGCTTGCTAATTAAGCACTGATGTTATTACTCAGGGATGTTGTGGAGCTCTTGATTTGACTCTTGAAGGACCAAGTAAGATGTGAATAACTTGAGGAAATTGATCTGTTCTGCTTGAGTGTGAACTGGACTAAACACATTTCCAGTGTTTCTGTGTTTAACAGCATCTTGCCTTTTACATTTTCATGAGCTTCTGCTCTTCTCAAGTAGTGTTGCTCTTCTGTCTGCTTCCCAAAATTGATGCCAGTCTCACTGTTAAAGAATTACTGTGGATGTTCTAAAAAAACCCTATATATTTTTGAAAGTACTGTCAAATACTGTTTAAGTTGGTTTAACTTGGAGTAATTGTTAGATGAATGCTTCATAAAATTCTTCTTTATCTTTTTAGGTTTTTGAAAACGTTGTACAAATTTTCGACAAAGAAGGCTAATTCCCAGCTTGAAACTCCATTTAAACTTGTGCTTGAATCTTGCTTGAATAGCTGCTACTGCAGTCCACTCTTTGTAATTATTTTAAAAGACTTTTTATTTTTTTTCACATATCTAATGATGATTGGTAAAACAGTTGATTAGAAATGGATCTGTTTTTTAAATAGGAAATCATTTCTTGTGGCTATAGTATACAAGTTTCAGGGTTCTCCATAAGTGCAAGTTGTTACTCACATGGCAGAAACACAGTTAATACATCTTTCTGAACAAACTGTTTATTCTGTCACAGTTCTGTGCCTGTCGTGGGCAGTCCTTCTTCTTCCTTATTGCTGTACACCTATTTCCTTTTTAAAGATCAACTGAACAGCAGCATTAATCAATGAAGGACCCATATATCTTGGGGTTTTTTGGATGCTTGGACCAAATTTAGCAGGTTTTTTTTTAAGTATAATTTTGCCCCAAATTCTCTTATATCCCCAGACCTCAATTCTCTAAGTCAAGCTGCAGTTAGTGTGAGAATCTGTTTTAGCAGTTGCCAAGAAACTATTAAATATGCTTTTCAGGAACAGACATACAAAGTACTTTATGGAAAGTGGTGCTTCCTTATGACTCTGGATGTAAACTGTCTTGCAAGTTTTTGGATGACATGGCCCTGGATTTTTCCTTGTTTTAATTTGCAAAAGATTAAGAAAGTCAGTTTAATATTTCAGTACTCATTTATCTTAAATGATAGTTAGTTCTTAACTACAGCATAGTCTTCACAAGATGGCAAAGTTCTTAAAAAGTGTACAGTAGGCAAAATCTGACAGTTCTGTCTTTTGTAACAAGTGGAAGGGTTTTTCTTTATTATTGTTGAAATACTGTGTTACCAAATGCTTTAAGGTTTGTTAGCTGGGGAAATATTTTTATGGTTAAACTAGTGAATATGTTTCCCTAAAAATGTGTAATTTTAATAGCTGTTTGTTTGAGAAGTTTGTAAGTTATTGCACTTTTGTTACAATGTGGTCAGCTGAGGGGAAGATAATTGCAGAAAAAGAGTTTCATTCCCTGAAACAGAGTCCTGCTTTTCCATGTTCTCTTGAGGAAGCCAAGTGCAGTCAGCAGGAGGAGCTGGGGTGAGCAGGGAACTGTTTGAAACAACCTGGTTGAAACGTTTGCACAGATGTGGTGCAATTTTGTCTTTTGTTTAAGCTTTCCTGTCCCCTATATAGTATGCATAGGTCTGGAGGGGCCCAACCATGCATTCCTTTTGTGCCCTAAGCTTCCACTGATGGCATGAAGATGAGAGTGTTAACTGATTTTAGTGCTAGAGTGGTTGTTCCTACATTAACTGACAGTCTAATTGGTTTGTGACATGCTAATTACACAGAATTGCAATTTGGATATCTTGATGCTCAGCTTTTCTTTAGTCATGACTTTCTCTATTTAGGAGAAGGTTTAAATTAAGCTTATTTTTAAATTAGAATCAGATGTGTTGGTCCTCATCTTGCAGTCAGATTTCTATTTTCAGGAATTCTCATCTCATTGAAGTTGTTGAGGCTCCTGGACTGGGCAAGAGATGGGTGCAGAACCAAGGGTAAACTGCAGTAGCTTTTCCAGTCTGGTAGGAGTTCAGGCAATGGACTGGCCACAAATAGCTGTTTACTACTGCTGAATATATGGACCATGACTGCTTTTGTGAGTGTGGGAGGCCAGTGCTCTCACTTTTTGAATTTCTTGTTTTAAAAAATAAAAGAAGAAAACCTGGAATTTAACTCTTCCTGTATAAGTATGCTGACATGGATAGGATCCAGCAAAACTGCATGTTTTAATATGAAGGTTAGAATCAGGGTTTTTCAAAAAATACTTCAAACTGGATTCTTTAATCCAATTAGAGAGATTTCATTAGCTCTTGCTTCTAAGTTACTGGTTTTTACAAGTTCTGTTCAGAATTTTCTCTCATCATACACTTTTCTGTGTATTTAAGTGCTGAAACAAAAAGACCCCAACCTCTGAAGCAAGTTTTAGAAAAACTCCCAACAATGTTTTGGCGATATTGAATTTGGAGTGGATTGTAATGTGTCTGTGCAAGGACTGGATTTTTTGTCATTTTATTTATTGAAGATACCATTAAATGTGTTACCACTTCTTTCAAGATGGACTTACGATTGAAATAAAAATTAAAGGCAATATGCGAATGTGTTGTGTCCATTTAGCAGCAAAACTGTATAAAGAATTTGAGGAGATCCAATAAACTTTGTTCTGTGGCTTAATGACTGCTTGCTTTACAGTTATCTGTCACAAGGGATGTTTTTCAAGTATATCCATCTATATAAAGTAAGTATTTATTAGAGTTGAATACTTCATGTGGCCACATGCACAGGTATGTGTATAATCATTTTTCACCATCGAAACTGAAGTGCTGAAGATCCTTTTAGGCACAGGAGAAGATCAAGCCATTGCCTGTGGCATTGATACCTTTTTTTGATTATACAGGTTTATCAAATGACTGTATTCATATAGTTGTGCAGAATTCATTTAGCACATGTGTGAAAGAAAATTGACTTGGAGTGGTTAGGAAGCACAAACTTATTGTGCACCTGCTGTTGGAGACACTTTTGGCCTGGATTTCTCATGATTCCTTGTTCAGTTAGCAGCTGATCCCCTGACTGCCATTCTGCTGGCTCTGCAGCACATGTGTACGTGCTATACTCCAGGCTGTTCTTAAAGGAGATTTGCACAGCATAATATTCTCTAGAAAAGAAACTGAGAGGCTGCCAGGCTCATTTTAAAATAACCCATTTTATGTAAAGGTCTGTTACAAAAGAGGTTGTTTTGTCATGTGTAGCTTCCCATTAAACAACTTCTTGAACTTAAAATCATAGAATCATTTGGGTTGGAAAGGACTTCTAAGGCAGAACATCCCTTCCAACTTGAAACTTTACACTGGAAAGATTTGCAGAGCTGGTCTGAAGGGGGTGGGGAAGAGCAAGGGATTTTTCAGTTGTGCCAGGTACCTTTCTGCTGGGAAATCTGCAGAGACTAAACTTTTGCTGAAACCTCACCCTGAAGTTGTAGCACCTCCTCAGGGATGGACTGAAAGGGGCAAAGCTGCCCATTGGATTTGCACCTTTTGGACAGAGATTTTGAGTTAAGTTTCCCACTTTGAGAGTAGGAGCAAGCAGAGAAGACCATCAACACACACTTGAGGATTGCCTCAGTGTAAGATATCCCCCACTAGGAACAATTTGTCCTTAACAAGAAGAACTGGCTCATGAGGGAGTTCCGAGATCTTGTGGAAAATCCTGTCTCTTACAACAGTGGGGACGTGTGTGTGCTGCTGCCCAGGCTGAGCTGGGGAGAAGGGGAGAGTTAAATGGAAAAACCACTCAGTTCAGAGCGGAGCTGCCAGCTGTCGTTACCGGCTGGCAGTTCCTGGCTGCCAGCATTTAGGAAAGTTGCAGCTTAGGGGATTACTTTCCTCCTCTAGTGTGAGCTCCAGGACCAGTTTGGTCCCTGCTGTGGCACGGATGTCTCTGAAGGCTGTGATCTGTGACAGCTCTGCTGGCCTTCTGCTCCGGGGGGCAACAGTTGGCTCCTTGGCACAAGCAGGTTATTTCTTCAAGCTGTGGTGCAGCAGGATTTGGAGACCCGGGGCTGTGCCCTTGCCACAGTGCAGACATCCCAGGTTTAATGAAAACTGCAAGACAGTGTGAAGAGGATTTGCCTGATCAGGTAACAAAGGAGACAAAACATTAGATAATATAAAAATATTGACACATGGTTTAATATAGCAGCAATGTGCACACTCTTGTGATCTGCAGACCTTTATAAGCCTTCCAGGGGAGATAGGGGAGCATGGAAGAATTTAATCTTGCATCTCTGCTATTTTTCATGGATTGCTTAATTTAAGATGGTGGGTTTCAGCCCGTGTATTTGTAGAGTATTTCTGTTTGTAACAATAGGTGTCTTTATTGAATCTTCTAATCTCCTCAACTGAGGTATGCTCTTATCCTCTTTGCTTTCTGTCTTTTAATGCCTTTTCCTTACCTTTCTGAATTGCAGATGCTCTTTGGGATAGGGAAGGGGCTGCTTTTGCCAATCTCTACTGGAAAATAAAGAAAACCTTTAAACCTTTCTCTGGAGCAATCTGAACCAGTTTCTGACATGAACTTGGTACATAAGCTGTTACAAAACCAACATAAAGCACATTGTTTTTTGGGTTTTTTTTTTCCAGCTACAGGAAATCTCTGTGTAGTACCTCTGCTCTTTTCTCCAGTGTGAGTCAGATCAGCTGTGCCTGCCTTGCTTCAGCGCAGTGCTTAGCAGCAGCTGCATGAGAAAACCTCCTGTCACTAGATGTTAAACCAGCAGTGACGAGTTGTGCATCAGTGGAGGCAAGTGAGATGGTTGAAGAGGGGAGAGAAGATGCTTAGAGAAGCTCAGTCAATTCTGTTTCACTTGTAAGACTTCAGCTTTAGATAAATACCTGTTCTACAGGGCAGCAGTGCTTGTGGGGTCCTGCTATTTCATGATTGTGCTGTATAGAAATTATTGCAAAAGCACTCCCTGCCTACAAGTTCCTCATCTCCCCTTGTTGAGCCTGCCACCTTTAATGCCATGGGTTGTGGAGACAGGAATTTTTCTTCAGGATAACACAATAGAAACTAAACTGGGCAGGAGGAAAGCAACATGAGCCTTGCATGTGAGGTGGGAGATGCACAGTGTATTTCACTGTGGGCAGCAGTGCCAGGCATTTTCATCATCCTGGCTTATAACTGTGTTCAGACAGCAAAGCAGAAATTTTCTCTTCCCCCTCAAATGTTTGGCAGAAAGCTTGCTTTTGTCTAAAATGCTTCTTAAGCACTGTGTGAACCCTTCAGTCCTAAACCAAATACCAGTTTGAGTTGTGCTTTTTCTATCCAATTTGCAAATAGGAGGGTTTGGTTTAGTTTCTTGTAATAACTGCTACAGCGAGACAACTCTTGAAAAATACAAGGCACCATCCCAAAAGATGTTATCTGCTTTACTCTGGAGGGCTTTTCAGCACAATGCTGTTTCTGTGTGGTGAGAAATGGCACAGATTGCTGTGTGACTACCAAAGTGTGATGGGCTGGGTGTGGTACATGAAAATGGTGCCTTGGACAACTTCTATTTAGTGCCAAGAGGTATAAAAGATATTTGGGGATAGAATTACATCATTAGATTAAGCTTTAATTAGGATTAAAGCTTAATCTATGGTGTAGGTCTTCAGGATTATCAGGATCTATCAGGGTGTATGGAGGGTGTAATATCTGGTGGTCCTCTCTCCTGACTGAGCAGAGGGCAGCTCTTTAGGTTTCTGTTCAGGGCATTACTGCTGTTGTCCTCTTAAACCAGAACCAGCTGAAGTTCCCAGCTATGGTCACTAAGTGTGCTGAGGTTTGTAGTATGTTTAACTCAAATACCTCTGTTCTGTGTGAATACCCCCTCCAGCTTCATTTGGATGTGATGGAAATCATCAGGGAGAGGGAGGACTGGCACAGTTAAAGCTGCTGCTCCACCTCATGTTCCACACACAATTTTTTGAGAGTGAGATACTTTCTGGGAGCTGTAGTGGCTTCCTTACTTCCATTTTCCCTTCCAGGCCATGCTGGATGCACAGGAGTTCCTAAGGCACAGCAGTATCTCCATACGCCAAGAGGGGATGTGGTAGCTGGGCCATGGAAGAAACCTTTTGGGCAGAGAAGACAACAACAGCATGAAACATCCTGGGTGCATTTTTCAAATGAAAGTATAATCAGGAACCACTTTTTTTTTTTCATGGGTAATCAAAATGTCTGTGGAAAAGAAACGGGGATGATTTCACCATGTTCTTTCTAATTTAAAATTTTCTGTGGAAAGAAAGTGCATTTGACCACTTCCTTGCAACAGCAAGCACAGGGGTTTAAGTGCTGTTCCTGAAGCAAGCATTGCTTTTGGCTTACTATGTGTGACTCCTTGTGAAGCTTCCTTGGGCTCTTGGATGCTGCTCTTGCCAGCAAGAGCAGATTGCTTCCAGCAATAAACATTCCACAAAATTATGTATGTTCTTTAAGAGAAGTACCAAGATTTTCTGCTAATTGCAAAAATACATAATGGATGCTTTCAGCATCTGTTATTTATTCTCTAACCAGCTTTCATCCAAAAGTAACCTTTAAACAAACATTAAGGTTGAGAAGTGTAACTATTTCAATGTGTCACACATTTCTACTCCCTCCAGTTTAATGATGTTTGAAACGTGTGCTTAGAGTTGACTTCTAGTAAGAGGCAGAAGTTGTTTATATCTCTAGCTCGGAGACGTTCACAACATGGAGAAGGTGGTGCTTGGTGCCAGAGATGATGGATGTCTCTGTGCTCTTTTTTGGGAGCCAGAGCCCAGCAGAGGATTTTTCTCACACGACAATTGCTTCGATGCACCACAAGGAGGGGTGCAAGGCTCGCGGAGAGCAGCATGCAGCTTGGAAATGGCATTCTTGGGATGCACAGTATGTTGAAAGACCTGATTTATAGTTGAAAAGCCTGACTATTTTTAACGGTGTAACTAAAAAAAAATCCTTATAAAGAGATAGATTTTTGATTAGTTTTTTTGTTGCACTGAGATGGATATGCTATGTTGGTAACTTGACAACAGTCATTGCCATGCCTCTTCTCTTTTTTTTTATTATTAGTAATTTTATTTAATTGCATCTAATGAGAACAACTAGATGGGGATAACTTAATTATTTTGGCTGTTCTATGCAACTACATTCGTGACAGCATGGACCAAAAGGTAACTTTCTCAGATAATCCTGAGTGAGAGTTTGCCACTAGTGAAGGAGTTTGATACCTGGTAGCATGGCAGAGAAGTAGTTCTGATGTCTCTCCATCCCAGAGTGCCTCAGAAATAAGCTCTACCCTGGGATGGCAGAGGGGACACTAAAAGTGAAGCTGCTGGGAAGAGCTGAGTGGTAAGCACCTGGTTCCCTTTTACAGGTGCATTGCATCTGATTCCCTTCCACAGGAGAATTTTAGAGATAAAAGGTAGTAGCAACACAGTCAAAACCTTAATTGCTGTGCCCGTTCATAGATATTTTTTGTCAAAATCTTCTAGTTGCCCTTCTATCCTATTATTCCTCCCAAATGACTCTGGTGGGAAAGCATGGACTAGTTTACTCTTCAGGCATGGCTGTGCAGATGCTACCTGAGTATCCTTCAGCAATTACAAGCCCATGCTTTCCCAAAAGGACCCCAGGGTAGGAGAATGGGAAGAGACAGAATGGGGTTGGCATCTTGGCCGGTGCAGGGCAGGAATGAGAAGTGTGGAAGTGCCAGCAGGGTTAGACTTTGTTTTGACAACACTTTGTGCTGGGGCATGGCCGGTAATTCTGACCGTGGGGCATGAGCAGGACTGGTACCAGCAGGCACCCCCTGGGCAGGCTCAGCACCTCTGCTGTTCCTGTGATATCTGGGTCTTGTGGCACTCCCCAGACAGACAGCAGAGCAGCACTGCTGCCTGGGGCTCAGCACTAAGGAGTTGTAGCCCCTTTGCAGCAGATTTGTTCCTCTCTACTCAGATGTGTTCCCATTTTCTGAGCAGCCTGTATTACAGACCAGGAGATCAATGGACAAAGGGACTCCCAAATTTAACAGAAGTACGCCGTACATGAATGGCAAAAGGAGAAATGGCCTTTGCAAAGAGCAACTGCTCAAATTTGACCAAACTGGCTCCTAGCTCACCGCAGTTAGCAGGACAAGGTCCCTTAAGAAGGGCAGGCTAATTGGGGTTGAGGGGAATTCACTGCATCTCTTCAATTTGCCTCCAAAGTTAGTCCAGGTGTTTAAGTCAGGATGTTAATTCTGCTGTTTTTCCAAAGGACTGAGAGGAGAGGGGTTTTTCCTGGGAAATTTTGCAATTTTTAGAACACCTGCTGATACTGGTAGAGAAGTGCCTCAAGAACAATTTATCATAATTGTGGGCAGAGAGAACCAAAACTAGCTTGGATGTCCAGTTGTCCTTGAAGGATGTGATATCTGTCAGCACTCATGTCCAGTCTGCTAAAGCCCATCTGCACTGCAGAGTAAAAGAATAGATAATTTTGTTTCAGATGGCACATGTTTTTTAAAAGTTAAAAACATCAGTTAATGAAAAGGATAAGGCACAAGTGACATAAGCATCAATAATAATAATTAAAAGTCTTAGCCTTAATTTCGAAAATTAGGGGAAAATGATGCATCCATGAACTGGCACTGTGATAGAGACTGCTCTGGAGAAGGGAGATTTTGGGTCTCTTTGAGAGAATGGGTAGGTTTCTGCTGTCTGAGCAGGCACAGGGTCGCCACAGCAGCTAATGAAGGTTGGAGGAGGCAAATGAAGACCCTTAATTAGCTGGTTGTTATTCTTCCATTATGAGCAATTCATTAACTGCTGCCTTATCTAGGTTGCTGCTCCCCGAACTGCGCAGTCCCTTAACAACCGAGCTCGGGGGGAAAGGGGGACATGAGAGCCCCCACAAACAGCGCAGGAGATGCTGACAGCAGGGAAATGGGGAAGGTCTTTGGCAAACACCCACATGTGAGAGTCCTTAGCACAAACGCTGATGTGCTGCTAATTGCTCTAATTGGTTCCAGCAGCGAACCCAGCCCAGACGGGTGAGGACAGGCATTTACCAAGCGGGCTCCTCCTGGTCCCCAGGAGTCAGCGTGGAGCTGCTGACAGGGCATCGCACAGAGCGAAGGGACCCGGGCAAGGAGCAGAGGTGAGAGCTCTCGGTTTGGTTTGGTTGTAGCTGAAAGTTTGGTGGTTGCTGAATCTGTTTGCTCAGGGGCAAAGCTGCTGGGTCCTTAGGGCTGTGTGAGTGAGGTTTTGACCAGTGCCAAGGAGCTCCTTTTCACAGGGCATTACTGGAGGCAGGGTGGTCACTGGAGCCCAAAACCTCGGGATCCCTTAGGCAAAGGTCCTTATCAAGCTCAGGTCTTTCCCATGCTCGCGGTCCCTTTCCCCCACTAGTAAATGCCCTAAAGTTCCCAAGCTGCTGAGGAGTTTGATGACTGAGGAGTTACTTAAGGGGAGGGACTTTGGTGCCCCAAAACCTTCGTGACTGGAAGGCCTGCCAGGCACTCAGGGAGCATGAAATCCGGTTAGAAATCATCTGAAGCTTGGTTTGGGTTGTTTTTTGTCTTCTCTTTTTTTCTTCTTTCTTTGTTTCTTTTTTTCTTTGTTTCTTTCCAGTAACCACAAGGAGCAGGAAAGATGATTTGCTTTTTTTTTTTCTTCTCTTTTTAAGTGGACTCAGATTTCTGTATCATCTTTTGGAGCTTTATTTAAAGGAAAAAAATCCTACCCAACTCCCTCCGACTCCAGTATTGAAAGCTTTAAGGAAGCATGCCTAACTCTATTCAGTGAGAAAACTTCCCTTGCTGTCCCTGTACTGCAGGCTTTAAATTTAAATGGAGAAAATGAGTAAAGGATAACAAGTGAAAGAAATGCTGAAGGCTAAATGAGTTAATCACACACCTGTAGCAAATCAGTGAGCCTTGCTTCTGGAGGAACTGCCCTGCACAGGTTTAGCAGACACAGGGCAAGATCTGCCTGCTCTGCCCTGCCCACAGATCAGCAGCAGGTGTGACACTGAGAGGCTGGTCTTTTCTTGGCTAGTTTTAAGTCAGAGCCAGCTCTAAGTTATTAACCTACTCTTAATAAGTAAGTGAGCTGCATGAGTAAACCCTGACCCCTCCTCTGTGGGTGACAGAGGTGAGACAGAAGGACCATGACCCGCCAGCCCTGTTCTCTGTTTCATGTACAGCTGGTACCATTTTCCCTTTTCTGCTGCAGAACGATGTTGTTATCACCTGAGAGGCATAAGACAAATGGGAAATGTTTGTCCCAGTGCTGAGATGCTGCTGTGGCCGTGCCTGGCTGCAGTGACAGACCCTCTGCTCCCAGCAAACTCCTGGCCTTGACCCTTTGTGCTCTTGCCTTGTGATGGTGGGGGCTTTGTGTGCCTAAATCGGGTGTGCATTAGAACATGTCTGTGTCCAGGGGGTCAGTGCAAGGGAGGAATTCTGCTGCTGCTGGCAGTCAGCCCGACCCTGCCTTGTGCAGGGCAGGGACAAGGCACCACTGCAGTGCTGGGCTGTGTACTGTAGGTGTGAAAACCTGCCTGGGGGATGGGTTCACCAGGTGGGCATCCATGGGGACATGGGACCCTGTCTGGGCTCTGCTGTCCCCATCCCCACACACAGACACTGGTCCCCAAAACCTGCCTATTTAGGGGTGACAATTCTAACGTCCCATGAGGTCCTGGGGTGAAGCCACCACAGCAGAGTCCAAAAGCCTTTCTGGAGGTAAATAAAGCCCTGAGCTCTCCTATTATTTTAAAGAAGCTGCCTCCCATGTGTGACCTTGGGTGTGTATTGATGGGAGCCTGCTGCAAGGGTTTAGTCTGAAACCAAATCCCCTCTCCCTCTGCCTTTCTCCCCGAAATGGGAGCTGTCATCATCCTGCTCAATCTTTTAAGTCAGCCTGAATGCTGATTGTCTCTCTTTACTAAAAGGAAAGAGTCTGGGATGCTGCATGAGGCTGTGGCTCTGTTTTAAGGTGTGCTGTTTGCCTGGTCTCCTCTGCCTAGTGGCTCCAGTGAAGGTGCATTCCTGATGAAAGGTTTCCTTTAGCGAAAGTGGGGCTGATGGGAAGGCTTGCAGGCCTGTGAACAGACCTTTTTTTGGGGTCACTGTGGTCTCTTAGAGCTGTTGGTAGGGAAGGGAGGAATGACAGATACCCAGAGTGGCTGCAGATCCCCCATGCTCTGTGGGTGAGAGGAACCTGGGGTCACACCTCTCCTCATGGGTGAGAGCAGAGCTCTGGGGTGGGTGAGGATGAGGCAGGCAAGAAGTCGGACTCCTGCTGCTCCCTGATAGAAAACACAACCATGAAACATATTGAAACACCCATCATGAGTAACAAATGCACCAGTAGCTGCCAGGAAGCTTTTGGGGATGGACCAGCATTGGGATGTTCTGAGGCCTGGCTTGAGGGCATTGGGCTGATTCAGTGGGGACATGGTCTGCCCCAGGTGAAACATAATCCCTCTGACAGGGATGAAATAAGCTCTTACAGCAGGTACCTTTCCCTGCTGAGTGGGGTCTTGTCCCTTTTTGGCCCCAGACCACTTGACAGGGCCATCTGTAACTGTGTCAGTCAAAGGGCAGGGGAGAAGGGAAGGCAAACAGGAAGAGCTCAGTGGAAGGGCAAGTTTGAGTGACCTGAGGATGGGGTGGGGACACAAATCACTGGAGCGTGGGTGAAATGAATGGCTCCAGCACTGAAATTCTCAGTCTGTCAGTGAACACAAGGAGGGAAAAGCTGTCTGGCTCCAGGACAATACCTGGTGACTTGGGTAGAGGAAGAGCTCCGGCACCGACCAATGCATGAGGCTGATGAGAAGTGATCTGGGCAGGTCATTCAGAAAATCTGGTTTGCTGGCCTGGGAAGGACATAATCACCTTGGGCTGATGTTATCTGGGAGGCTGTGTTGGGGAGGAGGCAGTGAAATGGGCAGGCAGGCAGGAGCCTCTGGCTCAAAGTCAAGCCTTGAGATCCCAGGGAGGTGATGCTGGTGGGAGAAGGGATTTGAGTCACCTGTGCTGAGGAGGGATGCAAGGCATTGGAGGAGCTGGCTGGGCTGAGGCTGCTTTAAGCTGGCTCAATTTTATCCATGTCCTTTCTGATGCTGGGTGCAAGAGTTTTCAGTTCTGTTTCTAAGCATGTTGTTTTAGTGTGGCTGGTAACTTGATTCTCCCACTCCGGAAAGGAAATTTCATCAAAATTTCATCCTTTCCAAAATTTACATCAAAAATGTAGTTTTTAAGAAAAGTTTTAGTTTTTATCTCCATGCACGCCTTTGAAACTAGAGGTTAACATATCATAGATCCTGGCTGGGAAAGGGTGAGGCTCTGGACATCACTGTGTCTCATCACAGGTCACAAATCCTACAAGATCCTAAATTGTGGCTCTTGGTAGGAGCTAGGCATCCAGCTCCTGATTAGTGGAGCTGAAGTGACTTTCCTAAAGATTCTGGGGCACAAAAGGTAAAAGCCTCCAAATATCCCAGTCAACATTAAAGCATCTTGTCTCTCCTTAGCCTGCATTAACAGGCAACAAACTCATGGTTCTTATTAGCACAAAATCTTGTTCATATTGGCTGCTTTAATACTGGAATTGGTGTCTTTCTAAGTTAATCACAAAAATGTCTTGGTTTATTATTATTTTCATTGACATTCTTATTTCCAGATGGCAACGTCATGAATAGGAGGGGCCTGCTGAATAAACAGCTATTGCCTTTCTTTGTGAAGAGATTATGTTTTGTTGTGCTTGCAAAAATGACTTCTGCTGCCATGTGTTGTCCTTTAAAAGCTAAAGAATAATAAATGAGCAAGAATCTCAGATACAGTGCCCATTTGGAAGGAAAAACCAGGTTTGGTATTGTGTGTGTCGTTCAATTTATTTTATGTTAATTTGATCTTTTTTATTTTGGTGTAGCCTGATTAGTTCCACATGTTTTCCCCTAAGGATTGGACAGTAAAACTGCTTGTCTGAGTCATCAACAAGATAAATAATTGGCAAATTCAAGGTCTCATCTCCTAAATCATTCCACAGTTGCTCATGGCCCTCACAGAGCTCAGTTGCTTGTGCTCTCGAGTCAGCAGCTCAGTCCCCAGCCTGGGCTTTCACCACTCCCAGGAGACCAACAAACCTCTGGTTACAGAGCCTCACATAAGCTTGTCTTGGCACATCTGCTGGAAGAGCACGGGGAGCCACTGGGATCCTGTGGTCAGGGCTGGTATTTACAGCCAGGGTGGGGGAGCCTTCCCAAAATGGGCACCCTGGAATGCACATCTGGCAGCTGTGCCACCCCCCTGCACGGGGCTGGGGTGTGGAGCTGCTGGCACATCTCCTCCTCACTGGGTTTGCTGACCCACAGCTCAGGAGGTGCTGAGCTGCCCCCCAGGGATGCCACGCTGACCTCTGTGATTGAACAGGCTGACCCTGAAATGGGCCATCTCAGCATCCTTATCTTTGCCAGCTGCAGGTATCAGTCCCAGGTCCAGCTGGCCTCAGCACAGCCCCACTCGTGGGTCCTGTAGAGTAGCCATGAGATAGAAAATGAGAACATGAATACAGGCCCTGGGGTCCAGCTGTGTGTGAGCATTGAGAGGTTTGAGATGGACACTGCTTCTTCATATGTGGTGGTTGTCTGGTTTCTGAGGGAAGCTTTACTCGAATTTCTCAACTTGAGTAAGAGAGAGGTTGGACTTCAGTTCCTCTGTCCCTGTGGGTTGTTTCTGGCTTGGATTATTTTTTTAAGCAGTGCCACTTGTGTCTAGTGGAAATCGTATCCAAAGTGTAATCCCCACCACAGTTGGAGAAGTTGTACTGCTGTCCTGGGAATGTTAAAGGAGCTGAACTGGATGGTCCCTTGTCTGGATATGTTGTTTTTGTTGGTTTATTTTGGGGGAGGGAGTATGGTTGCGTTTTCAAATGAAAGAAAGTGCCAAAAGCAGAATGAGAGACAGCTCAGTGGTGATCTCTGAGCTTAAGGAAAAACAGTGTAAATCTGGAACAGTCTTCAGAGTGGGCTCCAGGCTTCTTAGCAGCAGAGTCACAGTTTCTGCTGAATTGGAAAAATAAAGCAGCCCAAATGCCTCTCGTGAGAGGTCCTGGCCCCTTGGCTCAAGTCAGGCGTGTTTGGAGCAAATCTGATGCCTTGAAGGGGAAGCCACGGAGCCCCAAGGAGACCACTGGGGATGCTGGGCATGGAGATCCAGAGCCCTCCCCTCTGTTGGATGGTGTTGTTAAAGGAAGCGAAGCTGAGGAAGAATGAGTGGATTGTGCTTTGCTGGGAAAAAAGGTCACCTTAACACACTGCAGTGTGTGATGGTGACACCTGTGAAAGCTAAATTGGCTCACTGAGTTAAAGCTGAGCAAAGCTGTGTGCTTTGGTGTACACGTCCCCATCAGGACTTGAGCTCCCTGGGCTGTTGTGGTGGCAGTTTTGGACATGGGCATCCAGAGCCCACTCAGGTCCTCCTCTGGCAGGTGCCTGGCTGGATGCTGGGTGCAGGCACTGCTGACAGTGTGGGCACCTGCTTGGTTGGGGATGTGACCCAGGTCTTGTGGTGGTGCTAAGCAGGGACCAGAGCATTGTCCTCTGTAAGGCTTACATTATCCCAATTAAAACAATTATGAGAAACTCAATGAGCATCTTCCTGCAGGGACTCACCTCTAGTCTGTGGTGGCCTGTCTTTGGTCCTCTCTTTGCTTCCCTTGTTTTTCCAGGAAGCAAATTGGTTGTGCAGCTGAGAGCTTTATTTTTGTAGGTCTTGCTTTCTTTTTTTTTTTAACTATCAAGATCTTTCTGCTTGGGGAATAGTTTCCTAAGAGAGCACACTGTGTGTCTATGTACAGCACATACCATGGGGTGTCAGCAAGGGGCTGGGGAGCTTCACCCCAGTTCTGGAATTGTCTGGGTGCTCTCAAGGCCTCATCAGCCACTCTGTGCCAGGGGAAAGGAGTTGAGCCAGCCCCTTTCATGGATATTTCCCATGCAAATGATGAACTACCCTGGCAAGACAACTTGGAGACAGTCACCAAATCTCTTTTTTTTCCCTAATCATTGTCTTATACTCAGTATAAGCTTTCTTCCTTCTCCTGGCCCTCTTAGCATTTGAATTTGGGTCTAGGTCTAGCTTCTCAAGCAAACAGCTGTCCTCTCTATCAGCTGCTTAGACTCTTCTCATCCTCCTATTCCAGCTCAGGAAAAAATGGATTGGTTCACATTCTTCTTTTGGGTCTAGAGGGTCCCTCCATGTACAGTGAGTGTTTGGTGGTGCAGAAGAGTAAAAAAGCAGCAGAGGACTGGAACAAGCAATTTGGCAGTCAGTGCAACTGGCTGGCTTGAATTACGTGCTAAAGTTTTGCCATTTGTCAGTGTGTTGAGCATTTTGTATCATTATAAGACTTTAGGAGTCCCAATGCAGATTTTCTATGTTTTGCTCTCTGAGATTTCTGTGGTTTTTCTCTTGTAGAAAGAAAACTTGCCCAGCAATTTGCTGCACACATTTATGCCCTTCTTTTTTTAATGTACAGTGGAAACAAGCATCTGAAATCATTCTTCTCCTTCTGACAGCAACATCTGTAAAACCTTAATGCTGGAAGGAGGCAGGAACCAAGAGATTTATAACCCCCTGCTGAAATATTGGAACGACCTTATTTCCCGGCAATTAGCTCTGCTCAAAACATTTTTGTTTCCTATTAGAGGCAATCTACTAACATTTACATTGATGTGTTTAATAGCTGTTGGCCATCTCTGAACTCAAGCAGGCAAGGCAGGAGGAGAGGGGAGGAATATGCTTTGTAAACCCTGAGAGTATTTGTGTTGCATTGTATGTTGTCTGTGTTGATAGGGGTGAAAACATCCATCGTGCTCTGCTCCAGAATGGAAATGATGTTGTTTGGGAAAGGGAAGAGAGCTTTAGGTGCTGGCCCAAAGCTTCTCTACCACTGCAGCTCCAGGACCAGCTCCAGCAATTGCTGGAGAGTGGATCTTGATTCAGCTGCAACTCCTGAAGAGTGGAGAGGTGAGGAAAGAAGAGGAAGGAGCAGCACCTACATGCAAGATGGTGTAGGAGTGAGTGAGGTCAAATGGTGAAGAGCTGGGTTAAGAAAAGAGTGAATGAATGGATCATTCCCCTTCTTCAGTGGATACATTGATCTCCAGCAGAGACAGCAGCTCCTGAGACCTCTCTGAGGCCATCACCAAGAAGCAGATTGTTGAATAGGTGGCTGAGTTTGGGTTTGTCTGGGGGTCTTTTTGGTTTTTTTTGTTTTTTTTTTTTAGGATGTTGAGAGCATGATGTAATGGGATGACACTGAGAATCAGATATTTTAGGTTGAGTTGCAACGTGAGGAAAGCCTCGTGTCTGAACGCATTGATAGCCTGGGTTGGAAGTGGTGGCAAATACTGTGGCAGTATTGTTTTGTAGGATCGGGGGAAAGAAATGCCTATTTTCTCCTTGGCTTTGAGATCAGGAAGATTAATGTGTATCTAGATGAGGTCCCGAGTGGATCTGAAAAAGATGAATTGTTTAATTGTTGAAAAACTCAATTTTAGGGATGTTGAAACAAAGTTGCACTTGAAATATTGGGGATGTTTAAGGACAGTGTCTTGTGTCTTTGTTTTGAAATTAACATGCCTTGAAAATGGAAAGAACATAAAAATTACAATTTTGGATATTGTTAAGTGAATGTGGGATGTCCTTCTGACGGGCAACATGGAAGAGAAGATTCTTGGGGAGATGCCATAGCCCTGCAGGTGATGGATGAGCACCCTTGGCATTCCACAGGCTTTTGTTGTCTTTGCTTTCTGGAGGCTTCCTTCACCATGAGATATCATTTTAGGACTTTGCCCCAGGATGGGCAGCAGATGGTGTCAGCTCAGTTTTGCTGAAGTCATAGATAATTCACTCACTTTGGCTGAAAATGAGCTTTTCCTGCCCCAACTGCTCTCCCAGCTATGCCCCAGTTCCCCAGCCCTTAGGCTGTGTGGCTGTGAGTTTTTTATAAGGCCAAGAGTTTAGCTGGATACCCAAATGGCCTGGGTTAAAAACTAATCCCTTTTGGGGGTGTGACAGTGAGCTGCAGGCATTTGGGATGGTAACTTCTAAGCCTGGCTCTGCTTTGAAAGCCAAGGCTTTGCAGAGTTGAACATGAATATTCCATCATGCAGATGATCTCTCTCCGTAAATCATCCCCATGGCCGATCCTCAGTCATGGATGTCTTGACATAAATACTTACTAGCACAACTGGAGGTGAAGAGAGTCTTTTGACAGCCTTGGGGAGTAAAGATGTGCGCCCCAAAATGTACCTGCCCCCTCTAACACCCTTGGGACACTGGTTGGGTTCTCAGTGGAGTTTGGGGGGACCTCTGCTGCATCTGGCTGGTGTGGGGGTGAGGGTTGGTATCTCTCTTCGTGTATCACATCCAAGCCCACCTGGTTCCTTAGTCTTCATGGATGGCTGGAGCATGAAAATGCAAGCTGAGGGCTGAGACATCAAACCTGCAGTGCTGTGTGGAGACACCAGGCGCTGAGATGGGCCCACCTCTCCTGCTCTTTGCCACAGCCTGCTGCAGAGGGAGGGTGCTGCTGTCAGTCACCAGCCTTCCTCACTCCAGGCCTTC
>NW_005054347.1:4338456-4347924 GCF_000277835.1 Geospiza fortis
TTCCTGGCACAAGTCTCTTCAGGTTTGCCTCTTTGTGCACAGTCTGGTAATTCCTCCTGTGAGGAGTTTATTTGTCTTTGCTTTTTCTTTCTGAGGGGCTGGACCAACCCCCTGCTCCCCATCCTCCCCTCCTGAGGCACAGCCTGAAAAATTATCCTCCTCTTCAGCTGCAAACAGGGTCCCTGGCACATACCTTGGGCTATCCTGGACAATCCCTGCCCAGCCAGCTCCCTGCAGCAGCAGGAAAACTTAAGTACCAGCAGGAGCAACACTGTGGCTGAACACCCAAGGGGAGAAGGGAGGCTGTTCAGGAATCCTGTTGGTTCCCAGCAAGGGATAAACTGTCTATGGATCAACTCATGCTTTAAGCATCAGAAGGTGAAGGGCTGAAGCAAATTAATGTAGGATCTGGTGAGGGGCAAAAACTCAAGTGAGTCTTATGGTAGAGGTTGATGCTTTTCTGAAAGGGACAAGTTGCCTTAAGAGCCTCTTTAATACATCTTTCCCTGTGGAATTATTTCCAAAATATCTACCCCACAAAGACTACTTGTCCCCTTGAGCAGCCCTGTGGGCAGGGGAGCACCAGGGAGTTTTTCCCCTGTTACCAGGTCTGTGTCCCCCAGACTGTGAGTGTTGTACCTGTGCCATGCTGCTGGCACCACAAGGGCAGCGGGAGGACCAAGCCAAGGCTGGATTGGACTCTGGCAGCTTGTTTGGTCTGGATCTTGTTCCCAGAGCTTCATCTGGTCACAAGGGCTGGGAGGAAGGATGCAAACTGCTCCCCACTCTTAGATAGCTGGGAGTGTTTGGGGAAGGTGATGTGTTCATCTCACACATGGCACCAAGGACTCATCCCATGCAAAACTGCTCTGCTTGCAGCTGGCCTGGGAGCAGCTTCCATGTGTTCTCCCTCGAAATGGAGGGTGCCCTGCCTTTCTCCTCATCTGCTGGACAAAAAGGCTTTTCAGCAGTGGAGATGCCTTAATTCAGCTGGGTGTTTTAACTGAGGGGTGTTTCTCTGTGCTTTGGGTGTTTCTTTGTGCCAGAAGCTGTCACAATGTGTGGGAAAGTCCCCTTTCCCTTTTCCTGAAGGACAGGTTTCTTTTCACCTCCCAGCTGCAGGCAGGCTCAGCACACAGATTTATTTAGGGCCAGGGATGTGTGTGTGCTCGTGTTTATTTTTTTTTGAAAGTACAATGTTGTGGCGGCCGACAGCTAATCCTAAATTTGGGATACCTGACATGGTAATGAGAAAACAAACCTTCCTGCACTTAAAATGAGTGACAGGCCAGGTTTGGCCCCAGCAACCTTCAGAACTGGTTTGACCTTGCAACCAGATCTCCCGGGCTGACTGACAGCTTTTTACAGCAGCATTAGGGCTGAGCTGACCTTGTTTATCCGGGGATTCACCTGGGAGACAGCAGGCATGTCCAGGGATATTAAGTCTCAAGCTGAAAATGTTTGCTCAGGTATTAGGGGGAGAGTTAATTTAGACTGAATGCCTCCTATGTGGCACCAGCCACTGCTCTGAGGGACACTGTGCCCCCTGGCTGATGACAGGTTTAGACTTTAGAGAAAGTGGAATCTCCTTTGAGTGGAGCAATGCGGAGCCCATCAGCTCGCTCTGAATTTCCTTTCACATGTAATATTTTCGGGGTTTTGGTAAAGCAGAGCCCAGCTGAAGGTGCAGGTTGATTTTCCTGCAAAGGGATCTTGCAGCTGGCACCACAAATGTGTTGGACCACATGGGCTCACTTTGGTTTTGTAAAATATGACACGTGTGAGCTGGCACCTGTCCCAGCTGTGGTTGGGATCCCCTTTGCCTGGTACCTACCAGCTCCTCCTTCCCATGCAGGGGCTGTGCTTGCCCTGCTGCAGTGACTCAGGAAAAGGCTGAGGACAGCAGCTCTTCATCTTGGCTTGTGCAGAGCCAGCAGGAGAGGACCAAGCTCTGGAGCTGCCATCCCCCTGCACCCCAAGGATGGGCAGGAGAGGAGCCCCCTGTAGATGCTGCTCTGCCCTGTCTGCTCCTATCTACACATTTGGGAGCACCCAAGGGATGCTGCCTGCAGCCTGGTCCATGCTGATGTCACCTGGGGAACTAAGCCATCCCAGCGGATTCCACCTGGTGTGCAGCCTTTGATTTCCAGCAGCACACACGTGCTCTGGGCAGGTGGTACAGCCCTCCTGCAGTGACTCTGGATGCAGGCAAGATGATTCTGGGTGCAGGGACATTTTGGGATTCAAATTTTTGGAAGTTATTTCTTTGGGCTTGCAGGCAACTAACAGCCTCAATGCGTGAATGAGCGCCTGGGTGGTCCTGGCTGTGTCCCACCCCTCAGGAGCACAGAGCTTTGCTGTTCCCTGGGGTCAGGCAGGCACCTCCACTGCTGAGATTCTCCAGGTTTCCCTCTCCTGCTCTTTATGATGAATCACAACCAATCCCTCCTTTTCAGATTCCTCTGGAAAGTTTCTTTTCCTCCTAGCATAATAGCTTTGCAAGAGTGAAGGTTTCATGTGCTGGCGTCCCACACGTGGGGGTCTGGTCTCTGCTGGATGGGGTTGGGCTCAGGGCAGAGGGTGGCTTGGGGGAAATCTGGAGCTGCTAACAACACAGATGTCTACGGTGTGACATCCCTTGCAGATGGAACCCTTCCCTTATGTTGTAGGGAAGATTTTATTTAGTTCTATTCTTCCAGTTTTTCCTGTTTGTAGTCCCTGCTATCACCTCCTGCATTTTTTCTGCTCAGGTTTCACCTCAGCATGCTTGTTTGGGATTGTTGGCGTAATTCTTTGCTCACTCTATTGCATATTTCCACCTTGGCATTGGATTTTTGGTCCCCAGCCAAGGTAAGAAGGTAAAATGCCTGTTTAGTGTGAGAGAGCACAACCTTGTCAGGATTCCCCATAAGCAGCAGAAACTGAAATCTTCAGGGAGGCTTTAAAGCAGATTCCTCTGCAGTTTATGGAGGCAAGGGATGCTTTTCTTTGACTGTCACAATTCCACAAAAATTTTGAGACCAGGTAGGACAATTAAAAATCCCTCATTATAGGCTTGACTTTATCCAAATATCACATATTGTGCTGAAATGTAAAGTCAGCTGCTGCTCCAAGGGACAGCCAGCCATGGAGCCTTCTGTCTGTGCACCACCCCAGAGCTGTGCCCTTCCCTCTGAACTGTTGCTGTCCAACCCAGGGTCTCAGGTGCCCAAGGAGCCTCTCCTGAGGCCCCCGATGTCCCCAGGTAGAGAAGGGAGGAAGGCACAGATGAAAAGCTGCCAAGGAGGAGTAGGATGTAGTGGTGCATCCCACAACTGGAGAAAGAGCAAGAAGCACCCTGGGTTATGCAAGTGCCCCAAATCATGAATATTAATTTCTCTTTCTGACCCACCCTGCTTGGCCTTCCTCTGCATCAAGGTCTGGCAGGCCTCTAAAGGCAGAGAGCTCTCATGAGCAGGAAAGGACCTTTGTATCAACCTGGGAAGGATCTCCATACCAGCTGGTGTTCCTACATGTTGCTCCTGGGAACCAGTGGGGAAACATCAGCTGAAAGTGCCCTCTGGATGTGTGGATCCTCACAGCACAGCACGAGCACTGCTGTTGGTCCCTCCTGAATCATTCCACCCTCAGCAATGAGTCCAGCAAAGAGGGGAAGAATTGCAGCAGTTTGGCCTGGAGGGCTGGAAATGTGGCTGCTGCAGCGTGAGGCCTCCCTGTGCTGGGGGAGGCTGGGATCCTGCTGCTGAGCTATTTATTTAAGAAAAAAAATATTATCATTTCAGGCGTTGGCAGCATGGGGTGTATCAGCCATTGTATCAAAGATGTGGTTTTAATGCACTTTCCTCTGCTTAAATGCTATTTGCCTTCTCCTTCAGGCAATTGAATTTAAGAAAACTCTGGTTGCCCAGGTTTTGTTGGACAAATTGGTCCCTGCACACACAATTCCCAGGAGGAGCCAGCTCTGCAGAAACTCTGGGAGCTGTCACTTCAGTGCATGGCTGGGATGGGCTGAACGGATTACCCAGCTCTGCACAGTCTGCTCTTTTATCTGTCTCAAAGCAGTGGGAAGCCAGGAACAACCCCTCGGGGTTCCTCTGAGCCCGGCGGTTTCTGGAGCCCGGGGTCAGATGACTGTTATTGTAGCCAAAGGTGTTTAACCCCAATTGATTTTGACAAGCCCTATTAGCCAATCCCACAGTTACTTGTTGGGTTTGGAGAGGAACGTTGTCGATTTGAGGCTGGATGCTCTAACCTGAGTGCTGCTGACAGGATGCCATAGGTAGCAAAGCTCTTTCTGCAGGAATCGATGGAAAAACTCCCTGTCAGTCTTTGGAGCCAAATTCTGGCCCTTCCCCAGGGCTCAGCAGCTCTCAGGGGTATCACAGTCAGCCCTAAAAGTCAACGAGTTGGAATGAGATGCATGAAGCCTCCTACTCTGCAAAGTACAGAGCATCCCTGGGTTGGGCTTGTTTGTGGCACAGCTGCCCACATCCCAGCCCTGGGGAACTGTGCAGACACCCTGGGACCTGGTGCAAAGCATAGAGGAGGCTGTGGGAGGCTGCCCAGAACAGGCTGAGGGTTGTTTTTACTTCCCTTCAAAACTGATCTGTCCCCCAGCTTGGTCCCAGCTTGTGGAGAAGGGAGCTGAGGGTGCCTGGTACCTGTGGCTGCATGAGCAGGGGGCTGCTCAGCATCTTTGTGTGCTCAGAACCAATGTTTATCCCATGGGATTGAGCTCAGAGCCCCGAAGCCCTGCAGGCTGGAGCTGCTGCTGGACAGGCAGAGAAACTGCCTGGAGACTTGTGTCTGTGAGAAATATCAAGTGATGAGTTCCCCGAGGCTCATATCCCAAAGACGCCTGAGATCATTTGGACGTGAATGGGAGTTATGTGCCTGAGTAATCTCAGAGGATCTGGGTTTAACAACATTGCTGATTTTTTTTTTAATAGTGCAGCAACTGGGGAAATAAAAGCATGATCTAAAAAAAAGAAATCATTGCATTAGCCCAATATTTTAATGAAGCACTATTGCCCTGCAGGTCAGGTGTTTGCAGCCTGCTCGTCACCCATCCTGGGGCACAGAAATGTGACTGTCACTTGTACGAGTGCAGTTTAGCCCAGAAACTGCTTTCGGGCAGCAGAGCAAGCAGCCTCTTGGAAGCCCTGCAAGTTTCACACTCGCTTTTGCTTCTCGGTTGCTTGGGGAGAGGAGAATCCCCTCTCAGGGAGAACAAAGAGCCGGCATCGCCTGCCTGGCCCGGGCTGGAGCGAACGCCTGGAGACTGCCCCAAGCTCTCCGGGAGGTTTTGGAGCAAACACCTTGTAAAACGCAAATATTTGAATAGCGACGTTCACGGCTAATGTGCCAGGTCGAGGAACAACTGCTTATACTTTTTGCTGGCTGTTTGAAACTTAAAGGGTGAACGTAAAGATTTTCCAGAGACAAAAGCAGTGAATACATCATTTACATACTCATCCTGCAGTTAGTGAGCAGGATTATAAGCCATTTATTTAACAAAGAGACCCTAGTTAATCAGCAGTCTATTTATTGTTTCTTCATAATTTGGCAGTAATTCATAACTGCGTCTTGTTTTTCATTATGGGCACAATTGCACTAAGTGTGCTTGCTCTCCATGTACCATCTCTGAATTTTATTTTCCCTTTGAAAATTGCTCATATTCTTAAATAAAGGATCATGTTTAAATGGAAAATATTTATTTCAGATGATTGCTTTCAAAAGAACCATTTCCTTGCCCTGTTTTGGATTATTAAATTATTTTCTTTGTTTTATTGCAGGCTTTTTTAGCTCAGCCTTTGGAAACCTGGGCAGCAGAGGAGGTGGCTGTAGGTGTTGGAAAGCACTTGGGGTCAGCTTTGGTCATGGATGTCCTGCATAACTGGGTCAAGTCACTGAATGCCTCAAGGTAAAGAGGATTTTTATGCTGATTTTAGGACTATTATCAGTTATTTGGCAACGTGTCTCTGGTCTCTCTGCCTACCTGCGGGTTGTGAAGGAAGGCTGAAGTTGCTGTGCTCCTCCCAGCCTCACCAGCCTGCTCTTGGCTCTGGCGGGGTCCAAGCCTGACTGAAGGCACTCCAGACTGGAGTTTGGAGATCCCATGCCCCAACCTGCTTGGCTGGCATTGTGGCTTTCACCTGGAGATCCTGAACTACCGAGGTGCTTTTATCCCTCCTCGGGCACAGAAGTCATTCCTCCTTCTCCAGCTGCTTGTCTGACCTCAGGACTCCTGGTTTGTGTGAGGAGAATGGGGCTCTTTGCCTGCTCCCTCTGCCAGGCAGGGAGCTGAGGCAGCAGCGTGGCCAGGGAGCCATTCCTGGGCTACTCAGTGCCAGCACAAATCAGGCCATAGTGCCCTGCAAAGCCTTGTCCTCACTGTTGTCTCTTCTCCCACCCACTGCAATATTCAGGGGAATGATATCAATGAGAACTCTTGGTGGTGGCTGGGACAGAAACAAATTACTTTCCCGCTAGGAAAAGGTCATCTGTGAAACTTCGTGGACAGTTCCCCCCACTTGTTAAACACCCCCTTCACTTGGCTTTTTTTATTTTTTTAAAAATTTTAATATTATTATTTTTTTTTGCGTGTAATTGCGTGTCAGACCAAGTGCACTCAGAATGTGAGCAGGGTCTGATACAAGGAGGGTGAAATGAGATAATCCATGTTTTCATCATCCATAGGCCTCTCTTTTCACGGGCCGTGGGCCGTACTTTATTAGGCTGAGCAGCTCTGGGCCTGCAAGAAAGAGGAGCCCTTTCTCATCCCGATGAGAATAGTGCAGTGAATGGATTCCAAGTGTTTACTCAGCATTTGTCTCGTGGTTTATCAAAGGAATGAGGAGGAGGTGCCGACAGACCTTTTGTCCTGCTGATGTGTTATGACAATGTTCCATGAATATGCAGAATGGCAGAAGGGATTAGAGCCAGTACAATTCCCCTCCGGCGCTTTTTTTTTCTTTTTCTGCCTTTTTTTTTTTTTTTTTTTTTTGCCTGGGATGTTCAGGGGTTTAAGAGTGACCTGCTCACAGTCAGGGCACTAAACATCAGATTTTCCTGCAGATAGGGGTGTAAAAATCCCACACTTGTCCAAAGCTGTTAGCATCTGACTTGAAGGTTGGGCTGTCTTAGTCACCCGCTGCTCTTTATGAAATTTTGGCTGGCAGGAACTGCCTGGCTGAAAGCTTTGTGTTTTGGGAGACATGGAGATATTGGGGCATAATTAAAACTTGAGTCAATCAGTGACACGTGAAGCCCAGGGCCAGTGGGGATGTGGCTGCTGCTCTCTGCCCTGCTGCTGTTAGTGCAGGCTGGCTGTGGTACCTTGCTGTGCTTTCCTGCTGCTTCCCAGAGTCCTGCCCCAGGAGTTTGGGTGTGATTCAATCAACAGTGCTGACACCAGGCATCTTCATGTGCTGTTTTAGATGGGCAGGTTAATGCGATAACCCTTGTACACGCCTCTGAGGTGGTGAACATTGTGCTCAGTATGGGGTACAGGGGGGAGGTGGGAGCAGACCTGTTGTTCCACAGGTGTAAATCCAGCCTTTGGTGCTACTGACTCCTCATCTCAAAGTAACTGAGCCATGGCCAGCAGCTATCTGCTGGCAGAGTACTTTTTTAGATGCATTTATGCAAAGATGTCCCATAGAAGAAATGACTCTCCATTGGTTTCCTACATCCCAAGAATCTGTTCTACCCTGCTGCTTAAATGGTCTGCTGGGGAGTTCCACAGATGATAATTTTGTGTCCACATTGGGCCTTATCCTGGGGAGAAGGGTGTTGGACGTGCTCAACACTGGTTTGATTCTTCTTGTTGAAGCCAACAGACCAAAGCACTGCTGAGAGCTGTTAAATCCACCTGAAATCTCCCCTAGCCCAACAGAAGGTTGAAGCTAGCCTGTTCCACCCTTGCCACATACATGTTAACTGATTGTTCTGGCCCTTCTGGTGCCCTTCTGGTCCTGCCTTTCTGTTTGGGATTTTGGTTGCTCTGTGGAGTGTCTGGAAGATATTTGGTCTGAGTCAGAAGAGAGGTGGGATGCAGTCTGCTCTCTCGCATTGAGCCCGTGGGAATCACCCTGCCTGTGATGACATCTGCCGTGGGGACAGCCAGTGAAGGCCACTGGGGAGAAATTGGTATTGTATCCTCCTTTAAGACCACTCCACAAATGACCAAAATTTAAGATTCTGTGCAACAACTTCAAAGTGCAAGGGAGAGTGGTAGAAGAAAAGAGTCTCCAGCCATGACAGGCTGGTGTTCATCACATCATTTCCTACTGAGAAGGGAGAGAGGGATGGTGCAGACTCAAAACTGACTAGATGGGATATCAAAGGGATATTTGAGCAGTGATGCTCTGAAGGTGGCCAAGGACACCAGGCTGCTCTTGGAGTATGTGCTGTGCAGGGCTGAGGTCTGGATCCTGCACAGAGCATCCCATGGCAGGCTTAACCTGTGGCTGCAGTTGCCACTGTTTTTTTCCCTGGAATGGGTAAGAATGGAGGAGTTTCTTCACAAGCACCAGCCTGAACGAGGCCTGTGAGACCCTCTGGGGCATCGAGTTTCTGTTTGCAGAACGAGGCATTTGCTGAGCAGGGGGCTGGCAGGTTTGTAATATGAGTGTGTGTTGGGGAAAAGGGAAGAGGCAGAGCCTCCTTGCAAGTCCTGGCACTGGCTGTGCAGAGGTACCTGCTGCTGCTGTGGCATGTTTGTTCTCCCTGCTGCAGTTCCTCTCCACCCATTGGGAACACAAGCAATAATTAGGTTAATGGATTTTGATGTGGTGACCCCAAGCCCGGCTCTTGGCTGGTGGCCCCATGACAGCAGCTGGCAATGGCTCCTGCTGGTGGAGGGTGTGAGCTCTGGTTTGCTCCCTGGGGAGGCTCTTGCTTGGTCTGTGAGGAAAAAGTGAGTTCCTATCTCCAGAGGCCAAGGGCCATTGTCCAGCCAGAGCTGACATCCCCTCTCTGGGGTCAGCCAAATTCTGGAGACTGGACTAAAATAAAAGAGAGCATTTTACCCCATCTGCCAGCTTTTGCCCCTGTCAGCAACAGACAATCTTCCTTTGGCCTCTGGGGTGTGCACAAAAGACCACAGTTTTCAGGTTATCCTTTACAATCTAGACTCCTCAGTTCTGTAAGGAGTAAACAAACCAAAACAACTCAATGGGGGCAAATCCTTTCTGCTCTGAGAATTCTGTGATGAAAACACAAGGCTTGGCAGCCCTGGGAAGAAGGCCAGCCTTGGTCTCACAGGACATTTACAGCACAGCCACCCCAGTGCTGAAGCAGCCTTCTGCTCTCTGCTCATCTTTTATCCTCTAGAATGAAGCTGCACCTGAGTCCCTTTTCCTTAGGGGTGGGCTAAGCAGTGGAAGAAGAAGCCCATAGCAGACACCATCCTCTGGATTTTGTGGGGCTACAAGGCAAAGCCATTAGGACCTGTTTGGAACTCCT
>NW_005054347.1:4347963-4355235 GCF_000277835.1 Geospiza fortis
TTAACTCCATCCTGGTGGAGAAGTCCATATCTCAAATACCTCTGTGTTGCTGTGCTGCTCATCTGGGACTGGAGGCAGTTCCTTTGACTTCCACTCCACCTGAATGTGTTTGGGCCCTTAGGACTCCTTTTGTCACTGATGATTTTTTATTTTTCTTTCGGAATTTTATAGCAGGATGTAAGTGCCCAGTTCTTGTTGGCTTGGATGGAAGCTGGATTTCTATCTTTTGCTAACCTCTCACAGACTCTTTATGCTGAAAAAATGATGACCAGATTCTGTATTTTTTCTCTTTTGACCCACTCCCAGATTTGGTCCAGGTTTCCTCTGTCTCAGTTTCTCTCACTGTGAGGTGGGGGACAAGCTGTCCCTTTTTAATCTCTTAGGACTACAAAGATTTGCCACGGCTGCTGAGGAAAACACAAGGCAAGAAAATTTATGCCAAGTTTGTACACTCCAAGTTTGGTGTAAAGAAAATGGATAATATTCCACACAATAGTCCTGTGATCATCTTCCAAAGAAGGGTGTATACAGAAAGGGAAAGGAAGCAGGGAAAATCTTTTTCATGCAAACAAAAACTAAATGTATGCAATAAATAACACTGTGTATGGGGGAAAAGCTTCCAGAGATACCAATCAGATGCATCTGCAAAGTAAATGTAAGATTTTTTTTTTCCATCAGAGAGTTTTTGGATGGTGGTTGTGATGATGTCACTGCCTTGCTGCTTTGCTTCAGATGAGTCAAGTCCTTCATGCTCTACTTGCATAAAGAAATGGGCAAAATAATTTCTGCCCTTTCCCCAAGGGCATACTGTACTGGGCATCTTTTAAAGAAGGGTTCTTGTTTCTGATATCCTGAGGTCTCCAGTCCTTGCTCAAGAGCCCTCCTTGAGGTAGAGATGATGTGAGGGCAGAACTCTGCTTCCTGCTCAGCTGATGAGGGAGGTAGGTCAGTGTCTGCTTTTGCACCTATGCTCTTGGGTAACCAGGATCTGAGCCAGGTTTCAAGCCCAAATCCATCTCCCTCATTGTTTATACTCAGGGTGGCACTACCAGATGGAATTGGCCTTGTAGCTAACCTTCTAAATGGACTCTGAGACCATCACCTGAGTGCTGCTGCCTCCCTGCATCAAATACTGCCTGTGGGACAGAGATTCCCACCTCAGCTGAGGAACTCCAGTGTCCACAGCACTTCAGCAGTGGCAGATGGAAATTAATTAATTAACTTCTGTGGAGCCCCAAATTAAAGAAATGCCTGTGTTGATTCTCCCAGCCCCAAGCAGCAACAGACAGGGATGGTTTTGGCTGGAAGGAATGAGAGGCAAATGCTGTGATTCATACTTGTCCAGTCTGATTTGAGTCTGAATCACCTCTCTCCCTTCTCAGTAGGAAATGATGTGATGAACACCAGTCTGTCATGGCTGGAGACTCTTTACCACTCTTCCATGCACTTTGAAATCACTGCACAGAATCTTAGATTTTGGTCATTTGTGGAGAGGCCTTAAAGGCAGATAAGGTTGTCACAACCTCAGCCAGCTTCTCCACCAACACAGACATGTGGTGAACTCTTGCCATTTGGGACCAAAGGGCTGGGCAGTGGGCAGGTGTGAAGATCTTTGTTCTTCTTCCTCCCAGATCACCATCTCATGGCTTCACCTCTGCATCCTGCTTCATCCCCACCACCTCATGAGACCCTGTTTGCTACACAGCCTCCATTCACCTGGTCCCACCAGTTTATGGGGTGCCCTGATATCCTAATCCTGCTGAGTTTAGTGTTCCCCCTGCACCACCAGTAGGGGCTTCCCAGAGGTGCCTGGCTGGGCTGGGGAATTAGGGAGTCTTTGTTTCAAAAACATTTTCAAGTGGTGAGAAGAAAAACAACCTGCAGGTCAGGTTGCAGGCAGATCAGGCTGAAGGTGCAAGACAGGAGGGAAATTTTTCGTGACAGAGGTGTGCTCCTGGCCTGAGGGGAGGGAAGAGGCTGTTATGGTTGGAGTCAATGAAATCACTGCTGGCAGGAGCACTAAAGAGAGGAAAAAGAGAGCAGATAGTGAGCCAGCAAAGTAGGATTTTAACCATCTGCCCAGGCTTTCAGCTAATCGGTCTGGTAGTTATAAGGGAGTAGCAAATCAACAAGGAAAAGGGAAAGTTTTGCATTGAAGTCCTTGCCTGGGAGCTCTGTTGTGCAGCATCTGGGGCAGTTGGGCATTGGATCCTTGATTTTATTGACAAACCCGAGCCTCAGCAGGCTTAGGGAGATGGCTGAGCACAGGGTTTGGGCAGCAGGAAAGCCAGGAAGAATTGGGAAGAGGCAGAACTTCCCAGTGTGGGATAATGCATGGGATCACAGGGAGTGAAATAGAGTGGCAATGCACAAAACACTCCTGCTGCAGTGCCCCTGTCCAGGATAAGTTTTCCTGCCAGTCTCTGTCCATTCTTGTGATCCTCAGATGGATTTGTGCCCTGCTTGAAACTGCAGGCTGGTAGGGCAGATTCACCAAGAGAATTTTTTGACAAATGTTGTACTTGTATCACGATGATGAAACCCCTTTGGCTTTCTATAGTATTTAATATTGCTTCATAAAGCTAAATAATTAAATATTATTTACTAACCCCATGCATGACCCACACTTTGCTCTTCTCAGTGTCTTGAGGCCAGCAGGCAGGACAGCTGAGAAGCCAGGGAGAGGGAGCAGCTCAGCCTAGCCCTTGTGCGTGGTCTTCCCTTAGGCTGGGTTCTGCCCATGAGGTATGGACCCAGGGCAGAAATTTAAGGAGTATTTTGTTCCAGAAAGAGGGAAAATTAAATGTTTGTTCACCCCAAATATTGAGGCTTGTCTGGAGCAAAAAAAGCAACAAAGTTTATAGAAGTGAAATTGCCAAAACTCCATATCAAAATTTGTCCCCCATGGGTTTCAACGGCTGAAGTCCCCTGTAATCTTTTCTGTTTTCTTTCAAATTTAAACAAAATGTGCTTCTGTTAGGAACATTATTTTTTATAAACAGACAACAACAACAAAAAAAGGATTTTTTTCCCCTCCTATCCCCTTTTTTTTCCCTATAAGAATAAAAGTAAACTTTAAAATATTCCATCAGAATGATCTTGGGGAAAAAAATCTCAACTGATTGTAATGGGAAAAGCCCAAAACTTGCCCAAAAAGGTGCAGAATACTTCAAAAGTTTCTTTATCTAGAATTTTTTCCTGCTGTTCCACAGTTTTGGTACATGCTTTTACCTATACTTCTTGAGAAGAAATTATTTTGTCTGGACTTTACTGCGCAGCTGACTACAAATACATAAGCGACTCAAAGAGTTAGTTCTCAGGAAGAATTTATTTGCTTTGGCTATCAGTTTCCTGCATCTTGAAGAAATGGAATAGCTCAGGAAGGGTGTTTATTTTGTGGCTTCTTTGACCCCAGCCATTGCTTGGTGTCCTGGGCTGGTTTTTGGGTGGCTGCTGGCCCTGAGCAGCATGGTGGCCCCGTTCCTGGACACGTGCTGTGGTCACAAGCCACACAGTGAACACTCCAGGTCTGCTGTTTGCTCTCCTCCTGCCCTGAGAGTGGCACCCCGTGAGGGAAATGTCCCAGGAGGAGAGGATATCTCACACACTCCAGAGCTGTCATCACCCCATGCAAATGTGCTGAGCTCTTACATGGCTCTCCTCCGTGCTGCCTAGAAACAGGACAAGAGGCAGTGAGCAGAAAATGATGCACAGGGAATTCCACCTGAAAATGAGGAAGAACTTTGCTGTGTGAGTGACTGGGCACCAGAACAGGCTGCCCAGAGAGGGTGTGGAGTCTCCCTCACTGGAGATACTCAAGGTTCTCCATGTGGGAATTTGGAGCATGGGTGGATTCAGCATGGATACACAGGGGGTGGGAATGGGATCAGTGTTATGTCAGGGCAGTGCTGCTCCTCCAGCTTGCAGCCAGGGAAGTACCTGAACATTTGGTTGTTGGTAAGTGATGGGGTAATTCAGGGCCATCCTAAGAGCACCATCAGCAGGTTTTGTGTCATTGAGGCATCCCCTAGGAGCCACTGCAGGCTCTGAGGTTGGAGAGTGCCTTGGATTGTTCGCTGTGGAATTTCTAGGGAGAGAAAGCAGAGAAGTCCTTGCCATCAGGGCTTCCACTCCCTCTTTTTCCCTGCAGATCCCAGGGGGACTGAGAAACAGATGACTGGTTCACAGGTATTTGTAGGGCTCTGGAAATAGGGATGATCCAAATGCATCTGTGTCCTGTGCAGACATCCAGGCAACTACTTTACTCAGGACAGGACAAAGCCACTGGTCTCTCAGCATGGCTACATTAAAGATCATAAAGCTTTCACCCAGGTACTCCCATACTGCCTGTGGTTTAGCAGAAGATTGTTTTGTTTTGTTTTGTTTTGGGGGAAACAGCCACACATTTTTCTAACCCACATGATTGCCAAGCGTAGCTTGGATATGTAGCCCGGGTACCACAGATGCAATTCCTGCATGGGGGGCTTGAAACAGAATCTGGCTGAGGGTGCACAGCCCCATTCCTCTGCAGTGAAGCAAGTTCACCTGTGCTACAAAGTGATTTATGTGTACAATATTTCTGGAGGAGGCTGCAGCTCCAGTGCAAAACAGTTCAGGAGCAGGATGTTGAAATCTCTCTGTGTACTCAGGATGAACTGATGCAAAAGGCAGCAGATGCTGGCAAAACTTACACTTGCTTAGTAAAGGTGATTTATTCCCTTCTCATCACCTAATTTTAAAGAGAGGTCCAGATCACATTTGTTTGGTAGCCGCCTTCATTATTGTCTTCCACTTTTTAATAATTGATCTGGGCCAAAGAGCACCCTGAGTGAGAAAACATATGTGGGAATCAAAGTCTGTGTGTTCTGGCCTTCCTTATTCCATGGTAAAACACAGCTTCCTGCCTGTGTGCTCCTGCCCACCTCTGTCCTGCTGTTTTATCTGTTTGTCAAGGCTATTTTGACATCTGGGTCTTAGCACACCGATGTTGAGAGCAGTTTGAATGGTCCCATCAGCTTTAAAGTAACCACTCACCAGCTGGAGTCTGAGCCAGCCCACAGCCCCAGACGGGGCCAGGGCTTCTCCCTCTGTGTGTAAAATGACATGAGATCAGGGCCTGGGACTGTAAACACTCACAGCAGTTGGGTCTTCATAGCCCATTGTCCATGAGATGTCCCTTCCTCCGCTAGATCTGATCTCAGGTGCAGGCAGCTCCAGATGCAGCCATGCTGGTGGGTTTTCTTTTTCAACTCATTTTCAGTTGTTAAGAATAAAAGAAAACAAGCCCCAAAACAAACAAAAAACCCCACAAAAACAAAGAAAAAGCCCCCAGACAAACAAGTGGGAGATAGTGAGTGATAAATAAGGCTGTTTGATATGACTGAGAAAAGCTGTTCCTCTTTTGCACTCCATAACCCTTTTCCTTCCCAAACCCATTCTTGCCTGATCAGAATACATTAAACTCCTTTTATCAACATGAAAATCTCACCAGCTAATGTTGGCACAGCTGAAGGTTTCCATCTGCCCCAGGTGGGCAACTTTCTTTGTGCAGTCTGGAGTGGTCTTTAGTGACTGCCTTCTTGGATATCTGTCCTGCTGCCCTCTCCAGTGAGTGGAAAAGTCAGATCCTCTGGCTGAAATGAGCCACCTCCATTCAGATACTTGCTTGATTTAAATGTGAGCTTCAGGAGAAATATGATTTTTCCATTCTTTTTCCCTTGGCTCTCACAAGGTGAAGGAATGGTGCCAGCTGTGCCTTTCATTTGCTCTCCCTGAAGATCTGTGTCTGGAGAAAGGCATCCTTCACCTTTTCCACCTGCTCTCTGTCCTCCAGCCAGCACCAATATTCCTGTTATCCCATTTGGCAGAGTGGAATCTGAGGCTAAAACAGCACTGGTCCCTGTCGGATCAGGACTGGACCCACAAGTCCCTGCCTGAGCCCTGGAGAGTGCAAGAAGAGCCACAAACATCTGCAGGAAAAATAAAGCACAAACAAAGCCACACACAGGCATGAGAAGGGGAATGAGCAATGGTGGGAGATAACCTGGATGGTGAATTTTAAACCACCAGCAAATGCTCAAAGGAAAGGGCTGAAGACCCTTCTCCAAAAGGCTGGGCAGATTTTTAGTTCAAAAAAGGAAGGTAGGAGGATGATAGGACCTGGTCAAGCTCACCTGCTTGCCTCTGTGGAGAAAACCTTTCATTATGCTCTGCTCTTGGAAATGCTTTCACACAAATTGCAAATTTGAAGACTTCAAGTTTTACTCCAGCGGGATGTATGAAGGGATCTGCCACTGCATTCATGGTACTTTTCCATCTGTGTCCCCAGGACAGGGACACATGGCTATGCCTAAAGCTGGGAGCTGGTTATAAAAGTTCCCCCTGGTTTGTCCAGCCCTCCCTTAAGCAGTGGCTTCCCTCCCTGCTCTGGGCCAGGGGCTCCTTGGGCAGGCGTTTGCCTTAGAGGTGACTCTCGGGAGCAGTGGCTGAGCACAGTGAGGAAGCTCACAGGTTTTTTGGTGCTGCTCAAGCAGCCAGCAGCCCCTCAGCCCTGGCAGCGGCACATGCCGAGGATGAGAGGCTGCAGTTCTGCCCAGCCAACTCACTCTGGAGAACTGAAGAGGTTTTCCTGAAAGCCAGTAGGTTCCAGAATTCCAGTAGGGAATTCTGAAACTGGTGTCTTCCTTCAGCTTCATACTCTGCAGTGATAAAGAAGAGATCCTTATTTTCCCTGTCCATCTCCAAAGTGCCCGTCCCTGTCCCACGTCCTTCCTGCACACTCTGGGCAGCCCTGAGCTCTGTGGGCCATTTCCCTTTCTCCTGGGGGAAAGACAAAACATTTTCCCAGTATTTTCTTACCTAGGAGGTCTCACCAAGATGCAAAATAACTAAACCGACGGGCTTGGTTTCGGAGAGAGCCGCTGGCTCTTGTCGACGCTGAGTTGGGGCCACCTCTGAGCGCTTTTCACGGGAGAGAAAGACAACGAAATCCAAGCGCAGGAGGGGTTGCGGAGGGAGGTTACCTGCTCTACTGCTGGGGGCTGGCAGCGGCACCAAAGTCGCCCCGGGCTGGCCGTCGGGACTCGTTTTGTTTGGTTTTTCTCCTGGGAGGAAGCTCCAGTTCCGAGCACAGCGAAGCGCCGCCGAGAAGGGCCGGGGCGAGAGGCGGCGGCAGCGCTGGCCCCGGGACCCCCGGGGGAGGGACCGCTGGGGGGCATGGTCATGGCAGGAACCCCAGGAGAGGCTGGGGGATTTAGTCCTGGGAGTCGGGAC
>NW_005054347.1:4356399-4363959 GCF_000277835.1 Geospiza fortis
CCCCGGCCTGCGCCGAGCACGGCGAGCAGCTCCTGGGGCTCTCCGCCTCGCCCCTCGGCCAGTTCGGCTCCAGCAACACGTACATGAGGCAGCCCAACTTCCCCGCCGGCCTGGAGCGCTACATGTGATGGATGGGGCTGCGGCAATGGGCCGGACATCCCCGCGCTCCCAGCAGCGGCTCTGGACAAGCGGACTTCTCCCTCCCGTGGGGTCAGCTGGGGTGGATCGGGGGTCCCGGGCTGTGTGCGGACACACACGCGTGTGGGAGGACTCAATTCCTCTCTCTCTCTTGTTCTGAAGCGGAGCAAGGTGATATCTGTTTATCTGCTCCGTTCCTTCCCGGAAAAGGAGTTCTGTGGCTCTGCCAGGCAGGGCTTCCCACGCTTGTCCTTGTGCCCAGGGGATGCCACCCGCAGCAGCGCACCCCGGGGCACCCCCAGGGCCGGCAGGAGCGCACTCAGGAGGGGTGCATGGTGTAACATGCAGGAACTCTCTCTCAAATGGGCTTTTTCCTCTCTTCCCTGAGTGCTTCCTGTGTAACTGGAACGAAAGTTATCAAAAAAGCCCCCAAACCACTAAACAAGTTCACTGGATTTTAAATGAATATTTAAGATGTTTATCATTTCCTTTCCCTGTAGGAAAAGAAACCCCAACTTGACTACTCCTTTTTACTATTTTTAAAAAATTACTTTTATTGTTAGAAAGGACTTTTTTAAAATAAAGCTTTTTCTTCCAACATGACCAGTGCTGCTGTTCCTCTGGCTCTGGACGTATCTTGGCAAGAGGAAATTATAGTTTTGTAACTGGTGGGAGATGGATTTGTGCTGCTGTTGTGACACTGCCACATCTTACATTTTTAGTGATGCTTCTTAAAGCTCACTCTTTTATTATGATTTTCTTAAAACCAAATGGTAATTCCTACATGGCTTGCCCACACAGCTCTTACTTGACTTGATAGTTTCCCATTTGCATAAAGAGAATGTGTCTTCCCTCCAAGGAATCCCTTGCAGGTGAAATTCTGATTTAGCCCATCAAATTAGGAGATCACAGTTTTTCTTCCTAGCAACAAAATCAATTAAAATTCTAACCTGTTCACTGGCTAGGCTGCTGCTATTTATTTGCAGGACTCCCAGCCAGACCACCTGACAAGATTTGAAGGGAGAACTCCCCATCCCCAGATTTACATTTTTTAAAAATGCCAACATTTATCTCCTTTTTTTCAAAGGTGTCTTCTAAAGCAGAGAAGTTTTCTGTAGTTCCTGTGGCATTCTCCTTTCTGAATAGTTGGAAATCATCTCATCTTTGGTGTAAAACAGCATCTCATTCCCCAGCTGCTGGGCTGGAACAAAAGCTGGTGTGCTGGCAGGTACCACAGAATCAGCTTTTGTCCACAGCTTGGGACCTTGTGGCTTTTCATTCTTTCATTCTGTGTGCTCCACAGAAACAGAGTGGGTTTAGTATCAGAGTGGAGGGAGAAAAATGCTTTTTTCTTCTTGGTTTCCTTAAGATTTGGCCTCCGTCTGTCTCTAAAAACTGGTCTGCCATCTTCAGCTGAGATTCTGAGTGCTCGTCTCTGGTCCATCCCGCTTTACCCTTTCAGCTTTCACCTGGTCCCAGCAGCAGCTTCTGTGCTTTCCCCCTGGCAATAACCCTGCTCAGAAAGAGCATTGTGAAAGAACTTAGCCCTTGAAATACTTTGGCTCTCTCCATCTGTAGGCAGACATCTTCTGTCTAATGGAAATTTGCAACGTGCCATGCCTGCCTGTGACATATTGTCTGCACAGATCACCTAGGGGGGTGCTGAAATAATCACTTGCAAGGACAGTCAGCAGAAAGGACATTTGTCATAGCTCACATTCATTCCCAGGGCCCGATCCTGCAATGTTTTGCTAACAAAAGAACTTTTGGAATCTTGCCTAAGTACCCAGGGTGTCGGAGCCAGACGTGTGCCAGAAGCACTGGGTCTGGTGGCTGATGGGGCTGTGACTCCACTGGGTTTGCACCCTGAGCAGGAGGGCTGCTGAGGCAGGGGAGAACCAGCTACTGACCTGAAATAAAACCAATATTGGCTGGAGGGGGTGGGCAGGAGATGCTGGGGCTCTGCCTGGTTGGGATGCCCTGGGAAGAGTTGGCCAAGCTGTGACATCTAGACCGAGCTGAGCTGGCTCATCCCCAGTCATCTTGGAGACAGCAGGGAGCTGGTGTTGGAAGGGATTTTCCAAGTTCCTGATGCCTCTGAGCTGGTGGAGCCATGAGGGCTGGGCTGAAGGGGGCTGGGCTGTGACTTGCTCCTGTCCCCCAGTTGCCTGTGCCCTCCCGCTGTGGGGCTTTCTGGACAGTGGCATCCAGCTCCAGATTCAGGGATGTGTCTGCAAGAGATCCACCCACCCCTGCGCCTGTGCAAGAGCGGGTCTGGTGTGAGTGAGACCCCACAGTGACTGACTCCCCAAAAACCAGGCTTGGAGAGAGCCGATGACCCCATCCTGGTGTGTTGGGACAACCCCTGGTGGGCAGCACTGGGTTGCACATCTTCCCTGGAATATCCCCATCTGCCAGACAGCCCAGAGCCCCCTGAAAGCACCAATAAACCACCCTCACCGTGGGCCTTTCACTGCCAAACAGGTGGAAGACAGGGGGAACAAACCCCTTTGCTTCTTTTTCCTGTAGATATTAATCCTCACATGCACAAAACTCTGGCAACTTGTATTGTGATTGTCATTAAACTAATGCCTTAAGAGTGTGTTCTTGGTTAAGTTAATGTATCCCAACGAGGCTTTTAAGCTTCCATTTCAAAGCTATGTTTACAGTTAGGGTGAATCTAGCAAATGAGTAGGATTAAGGTGTCATGTAAAGCATGAGCCTTGCTGGGACAGAGTAGTTTTAAGCTTTGTAAAGTTTATACCCGAGCTCTTCATCTGTCTTAGTGTCTCTTCGATGTCCCTGTTTAGTGAATAAGAGGGATTTGAATGAAACAGGAGTAATTGTCACTCAGATTTCAGTTGTGAAATCAAGTCTCCTTGGAAATCCTCCCCTCTTTATTTAGGGAGTTAAGGGAATATTATGTAATGACAGTTGTAACAATCTCGAGCTCACACAGAAGACAGGGTTTGGTTTTATTTTTTTTTTCACAAAAAACTTTCTGTGCTTTCTGAGATTGTGGAAAGAATGTCATACCTCAGGGTGATGGCAAGAGGTGCTCTGGACTTCCCCATGGTGGGGAGAGCTCTGTCCTGAGCCTGTGAGATGCTGATGGGGGAGGTGGAATCCATCCCGAGCACCAAAGAGATTTAGCAGTGATCTGGGCTGTCTTCTCTGACTTCTCAGGGAATAACTCCTTGCAAATCAGGCTGATTTCAGATAACCCAGGCTGCACATTCAGAAACACACAGCCAAAATGAGCTGCCACTTTGAAAAGATGTTTGTTTTTCCCTGGGAAACTCTGGCTATGCAGGGAGGGCCGACTGAGCTGCCATGTCTGTCTGTGCACAGCAGCATTCTGCACGTTTCGTGCTTGTACCACCTTCCTGCTGCTTCCAGCAGGTTCAAACAAGCAGCGAGAAATGCTCTTTCCAGATTATATTCCCAAGCTACAAATAGTGTTTTCCACCCTGTTACAAACAAACACAGCACTAGCTGGAATTTTAGTTGAAACACATTTCCTGAAGAACACATCAGTCCCTTTGGTAGTGTTAGGTTTTTTCTGGATGCTGCCAGCTGCTCACTGACAGTCTCAGGGCTGGAAATGTTACACCATAACTTGCTGTTATTCTATGCAATACTTGGCCCTTTGCAAATACACAGCTTGAAGACATTCAGTGGTGTTTCTTGGAGGTCAAGACTGAGTTGGTGAAGTCAGGCAGTGATGGGGAGATGGGCAGTGGGTGCAGTGGGACTGGCTGAGGTGGCTTTGCCAGGTGATAATGAGATTTGAACGAATTAGCATCTGAGGGTCAGCCCTGCCCAGGCTCATCGGGGTGTGGGGGGTCCTGCTATGTAAAGTTTGGATCCTTTGCATTCGGGAAGTTCCTACAAGGACAGGAGGAGGTGACGGAGCGGCTGTGTTTGTACAGGGCAAGAACAACGCCGCGCTGCCCTCCGCCGCTTCACTCCAGGGCTGTAACGCTGCGGAAAGGGCGACACGGCCCCGAGTGACAGCCGGCAGTGCTCAGGCCAACACTGACCTCCAGCGGAAAGCCCTGGGAAGCCGCTCCCGGCTCCCGGGGGGTGCTCAGCACGTCCCAGCAGCATCCCGGCCTTGGAGATGCTGTTCACGGCTGCCGGGGATCAGGACGTGGGGGAGTTTTGGGATGCGGTGGGATGAGACACTGTGGAGTTTGTTCGGGGAGGGCTGGATGCAACCTCCGGGCTTAAAACACCAGTTGATCACTTGGGGAGGTCTCAAAGGGAAAGGGTTTCTCTGCCTATACCTTGTTTTGCCCGTTTCCTAAGCCATCGCTGGGCACAGGACACAGGATTGGCCTGTGTTGGCTGTCCCCTGGAGCAGCTCTTCTCCCTAGAGTGAAAACAGGGAAAGGAGCAGAAGCACAGTGAGAATCTGCGTCCTTGATGGACTGGGAGGGGTTGGTGATGACAGATCACTCCTCTGCAGCAGCCAGTCTCATTGGCAGCCTGACTTTGTGTTTGAAATGTGCTGCACGATGGTTGAATGGCAGAGCTGGGGGCTGGCCTGGCTCTTAACAGCACCCCAAAGTGCCAGGCAGAGCAGCAGAGCCTCAGCATTGGCAGCACAACACCTACAAGCTCCTGGGAGAGATCTGGGATGAAGTCATTTCACAGCCTTTGTACTGTGCTTGCTGAAGTGGTTCCACTGCAGCAGTTGGGTTTATGAATGTAATGAATCAACTGTGCCATGCCAGCACCAGCAAGCAGCTCTGGCTTGTGGCAGCTCAAGGAGTTGCATGGAGAAAAAGTGCACTTGAGCCACTTACACACCTGGGAAAAGTTAATTTTCCATTTGCATCAGCACTGCTGCAGGGTGTGACCTCTGGAGAGAATGGGCCTGATGGTCTTAGACATTTTGGGTGCTTTCCATCTGCACCAGAATCATCTCATCTTGGTTTTAAAACTCTCCTGCTAATCAGGTGTTGGAAACCAAACTTAATCTGTAGATCCATTTTCAGGGGGTTTCAAGTGATCTAATCTGGCTGGAGCAAATGGACCTCAAAAAGTACAGAATTGTCCAAGCTCACTGACCTCCCTGGCTCTTCACTCTGAGCAGGCCATGGGTTTCAGAAGAGGAATTAGTTCACCTGTGCAGGCCAGGCCATCCCTGGTCTTGATTGTACCCTTTTCAGATGTTCTCTTCTTGAAAGTTAGGAGTCTGAGTAAAGCTAAGGGGACTCTGCTGTGCCTCATTATTTTCACTTTCAGAAAGATGCTTATATGGAGCTGTAACTCTCTCCTGAGAGCATCTCATGCAGCACTCCTCTGTAACAGAAATGTGTTTACCCATGGGAAAACAGGAGCTGCCAAGCCCATCTCATCATCCAGAGCCTTCACCCTCAAGAAATCGCAAGTTTTGCCATCCCAAAGACACCGTTAGGAGGGAGCATTTTCTTTCCAGACCCCAAACCCATCCCAGCAGAGCTCCGTGCTCCCTAGCGGTGGCTAAAGCGGCCACTTGGTGAAGATGCTCCCTTCAGGTGGCCACGGAAGCGATGGGAGCTGGCTGTGGCTTTGCCTCCTGCACTGTGGGCAGCACCCACGAGGTGGCAGCCAGGTGACAGCCAGGCCAGGCCCTGTGGCCCACCGTCGGCTCTCCTGCCCGGACCCCACCAGCCGCAGACCCTCTCCAAGCCGCATTTGCTCCTGCCTGGTTACTCATTGTTAGGTTTTCCACAGTGTTGGTTTAAGCACGTATCCGTCCTCCCCCGGCTCCGAGCCCTTTCTTTCCAGGCTGTCTGCTGCTTGGATTCTCCCCAGCTGATGCTCACCCTCTAAGTATAATTGCAATACAAAGTAGTTTCAGAATAGCGTGCAATAGTGGCTAATTATTTGGAACAATTATACATAACAAAGACAGAGCCAAGCAGCAAGAGGGCTTAATTGTCTGGCCAAGCATGAAATAGCACAGGATTATCGCTCACAGGGGGAGGGGAGGCAACACAGGAGAATTGCCCCATAGAATAGGCAAGAATCCAGCCTGCTCTGGAAGACAAAGTTTATTGAAGAACTTGAAAATTCCCCGTTGAAGCATCTTCTGAGATGGCAGAGAAGACATGAAAAGGATAATGACCCAGAATATGGGCTTAAGGCACAAATCCCTCCACTGACAGACTCCAGGCCTGCAGGCTCTTAAGAACATGCTTAAATTTTAAGCACATGAATAGTCCCCTTTGACGGCTCACGTGCTTAGAGTTAAGCTCAGGCATAAGTGTTTGTAGGATTGGAGCCCAGATTTTTATTGCAGCTAGGCTCTTCTCAGTAATGACAGGAAATGGGAGATGTATAAAGTGCAGGAGATCCCAGGGCAGTGCCATGAAACCCTTTGCTCCATGTGAGTGACAAGAGCCTGCAGTGAGGCACGGACACATCCACATCTTCCCTCCCTGCCATGGAGCTGGGAAGAGAACAACAACTGTGCAGTGGTGAGAGCAGCATCTCCAAGCCATGAGTGGAGCCTGAGAGTCCTCAGGTATGGGTGAGAAGGTGGGGAGGTTTCAAAATGGAAAAAGATGACCATTAAAACCTAAAAAGTGCTGCTGGAGCGTAGCCTTACTTGAGAGCATCAGACAGCAACGTGTTGGAGAGCTTCTGAGATAGTGTGGAAAATGAGAATAACTTTCAGTAAAAGTGTTGAAAATATATATAAAAAATCCTGTAGAATATGAACAAATCAATGCAATAGCAGCTTCTCTCCAAATAATCCCTGCTGAAGCATGCTCCTGCTTTTTCTGCAGAATAAGGTTTCTCTCGTGTGAGATCTTTCCTGCTCTTTCTCCATCTCTGAAGGTTTTGGTTTTTTGCAAGGCTTCCCATTTTTACAAAACAGCTGCCTGCTGCAGAGTAGCACTTGTCCCTCTGCTTGAACCAAGATCACTGTTTTTCAATTGTCTTTAGGGCTGGAAGAGTTTGTTTTCATTAGTGGGACAACAGCCTGGTGCTGGTGACTGCAGATGTGCTGCAGTGGAGGCGGTAGAAAAAGAGAAAGGTGTGGGATACAGATGCTGTGAGGTTCTGGGGGCTGACTGAGCACAGGAGCTGTGGATGTCCCGTGTCCCAGACCACAACCATGCCTGAAGCTCTGGGTGAGGCTGCCCATGCCAGCAGCAGCATGTGAGAGCATTCCAGCCTGGGGACAAAGCTGTGGAGGAGATTTTTCTTCGGGAAAAATGAGTGGACATGAGGATCTGCCCCACAGGAGGTCAGGCCCCCCTCCCCACTGTAGGCTGTGCTCTGCACACCCCTGTGAGGGCTCCACAGGCATGTGCTCCACAGGGTGGGAGCTGCTGGTGGAGGAGCTGGCCCCACCACTGCCTCCCTTAGTGCACCCGGGGCCTCAGCTGTGCCTTGGCCACGGGCACCGCGGGGCCAGCCGCT
>NW_005054347.1:4364141-4370523 GCF_000277835.1 Geospiza fortis
ATTGTCTGGTGCATCCCGCCTCCTCATCCCGCCCTGTGTGCCCCTCCCTGCCTTTCCCAGGCACCCACGTGTGCTATGGAAACACCCTCACCGCCTTTTTCTCCTTTCCCCATGCAGGGCAGGGAGGGGGGGACTGGGCAGCTGGCAGCACCACTGGGGAAGGGTCAGGCCAGCTGGTGCCAGGGGGGGCTGGGATGTCCCTCGAGCACTCAGGACCTTCCCAAACCACCCCGATGCCTCAGTGCACCAGCAGCCTGCCACGACGTGCCTGTGCAGCAGCTCAGAGCAGCAGGGCACGGGTGGAGGATTTTCTCTGAAGCCAGAGGTTAATTATGCTTTATTGGATAATTTTCAGCTGCCAGTGCTGGCAATGAAAGGGATTTCCTCTAGATGGCACGCTTATCTCTGCACTGGAGGGAAGCCCACCAGCCTGCGTCCCCGCAGGACCCCGGCCATGTACTTGCAGGGAACGTTTAACTTATGTCCTCTTAGATCACAATTTGAATGCTCAATAGCTAGATTATATAAAAGCCTGGAAAATGCTAATAAGAAAAGGCATTTCATATTGAGCACTGCTGGGATCCAGTTAGCTGGGTGATGCTAAATATCCATCTTGAAGAAATCATAGAAATTTCCAAGTAACATAAAGCCAGATGTGAAACATCAGCCTTTCCTTCATCAGCCCTCAGTGCTGCTGCTTCCATGTGAGTGATCCATTTTCCTCTTCCCAGCAAGAGTAAGCAGCAGCTTACCTGCAGCAAGTGCAAGAAGTGGGGATGTGTATGTGAAGCCTCAACACCCCCAGAGTGGCTGGGTTAATTTTAATCTGTGTGTTGATAGGTTTCTCCTCTCTTGCCCTGTGCAGTTCAGGATAGCAATTTCTTTCAGTGCTTTGAAGAAAGGAACTGAAGTTCAGACCCATCTGGAGCTGAGATTCACCCTTCTGTGCATGTTCACAATATCAAAGTGGTGCAGTTTAATACCTGACAGTTCTTTACTAAATAAGGGAGAGGGTTAAGGGGTTTGGTTCTGCCTCTGCTTCTCTACACGTGTGAGATGCCCCACATCTCTCCCCATACTTTAGGTTGTAGTTGTTTCTCTGTTTATTCAACTCCCTCCCAAAATGGGAACAGGGAAAAGGAGTCCTGTGCTATATTTCTGTGCAATCTTATATAAGGTCAAGAGGCAAAATGTGTTTATGAAGCTCTTTGCAAGGCAGCTCCACAGATATCAGCACGTTTATGCTGGGCTGATTTTTCAGAAGGATACTGATGGACCAGGGTCTGATTCCCAGCTGGAGATTGCCGGATACTTCCACAAAGGCTCCTATCCCCAGCCATTTTCTACATTAAAAACAAAAACAAAAAAAAAAAAACCAAAAAAAAAAAAAAAACAAACAAAAAAACCAAACAAACCAACAAAAAAAAAAAAAAAAAAACCAAAAAAAAAAAAAAAACAAAAAACCAAAAAAACCCAACCAACCAACCAACCAACCAAAGCACAAAAAAACCCAAAAAAAAAACAAACAAACACAAAAAACCCAATCTTTTTATACTGATCAAGTTATATTCCAGTAATTTTCCACCTTCTCTGTCATTCCCTCCTTTGAAGGCCTTCTCTGTATTGCTTCTGGCACCCAAGTTGAAGGTCCTCAACTGGCACTTTGGCAGAAATGGACTTTTGTGATCTCAGAGGGTGAGGTGGGCATGAGCTGCTGAAATGCTGAATGCAGAAAACCCAGCATCAGGGATTTCCTGGACAAGTTTGGCATGATCAGATGCTAACATGGAAAACCAGGATTCAGAAACCTCATAATGAGTTTCTAAATCCTTGTTGCTCTGGCCATTTATTCCAGTTCTTGCACTGGTGCACCCACTTTTGGAAAATCTGATTCCTTCCCACATATATCTCTCACCTCCCAAAAAAACCCTGAAAATCCTTCCTTCTATTTTCAGGGGATTTTGGAAAGAATGAAGTGATTTAGCAGGCTTGTTTTCACAGGGATATTTTTCCTTGTGTGGTAGGCACAGTTACCAGGCTGTTCTATACACATTGCCATGTGCCAGAGCATAATTGCCTTCCACATGCATTGGCCTTTGGCTAATGTGTTTTTTATGGCAACCAGGAGAGCTGACTTTGATGAGTCTCAAAAGTGCACCTGGTGGTTTATGGCTTGAAAATGCTGTGCTCCTCTGAGTCATGTAAGCGTGTGTATCTCTTTTCATGTCGGATTGATGAAGAATGGTACGAAAAAAGGGCTTAGAGCAAGTCAGAGTTAATCAGTTGAGTGTTAAGCTGTGTGTGAGCATTTCTAGTGGGCTCCAAACCCACATGGGATGGGATCTGTTATGAAGAAAGAGCAGGAGGCAAAGTTTTGGAACTGCAAGCTCAAAACTAAGGTCCTAAAGTCAGACCATAGCACTTAAATGAATGTGTTTTACCATGTTTCCCACTCGTTTGAGGAACAGAAAAGACAGGGGTAACTGTGCTCCAAAGTTTCATGGGGGCTCAGCCCTGCAAATAGGGTTCCTGGGAAAAGCCTTCGTTGAAATCCAGGCCTTTTTTGGTGTGGATTTTGAGACACCTACATTTGAAAAGTCAAGTCAACAAACCCGAGCTGTCCAACATCTGAACGCTGCAGGGATGGATATTGGCCCTTGGCTCCGGTGGTTTTCAACCTGGGAATTTCATGTGTCTCTCACTATCTGTCACCACCATTCCCACTGACCTCCCTGCGCTGGGAGCTCGTGGTGTGCAGGCTGCAAACTGATCTTTGCAGCTGGGAGCTGGCAGTGAGGGGCTGGAAAAAGGGCTGAACTGCAGGGAGCACTGAAGGTCTGAGCCTGGGATATGGAAAGAGGAGAAATAATATCAAAGGAAATCACATAAGTGGAAAAAGAGACCCCTGGGGCAGCCCAGGCAGCAGCAGGTCCATCTTGTTCATGTTTTCAGAGAAGCTAGAGGTCAGCCAAGCTTGATAACGAGGTAATAAAGAAAAATCCATCTCTGAGCCTTGGGGGACTTGTAGATGCGGTTCTCATCGGCATAAACGAATTTAGATGCTGCTCGGCAGAAGCAACAAGAACGATTACGGATCACAAACCCAACAGATCATCTGGAAGGGTGTGGGAGCAACATCGGCTGGGCTGGAGCTGAACTTTCCACAATTCCCAAGAGTTTCACCTCCCGGGGCTTTCCCGCGCTAAACCCCCGCGCCGGGAGATGCTCTTTGGGTGGGCACGGCCGGTGCCAGGGCAGGAGCAGCGATCGCACCCTGCGCTGCTCCGGGCGTCGTGTTCTGCCCTCCGGGTACACCCCCACCAAATAACGCTCAAGAAAAAAAGAAAAAAGAAAAACCCAACAAAAACCACCAAAAAAAAAAACAAAAACAACAAAACAAACAAACAAAGATGCCTGGTCTTTGTGGCTAGTTTTGCAGCTTTGAAGATCTCCGACCCCGGCGGAGTCACTGGGACACCCAGTGGGAAAACCTCGGCCGTAGGGATCCACCTGCTGAAGCCGTCAGCAGGGCATCAAACACCGACCCCACACGCCTGGATCAAACACCTCATTAAGGCAGGCGGGAAAGGCAGTGAAAATCAATTTAAAGGAGAAAAAAATCATAATGATCGGTTGATGGCCTTAATTTTTTTATTCTTTCCCTTCTTTTGAGACTTTTTGGAGGCTCTCTCCACTCCAGCAGCACTCATCCCCACGCACGTTTGATTCTGCAATTTAACGTGAAATGTAAAGCAGAGTTGGGTTCAAACGGGAAGCGAGGCTGTCTGTAAGGAAATACTGCAGAGAGGAGAGCAGAAAAATTAAAAATCTGCCCAAGGAAAAATGCTTCCCTCCCTGCCTAGCATGCCCGGGCTCAGCGGGGCGATGACAAAGCAATCTTTTCGTGTAGATCAATAGGGTTCTTCTTTCGGCAGACCACATCATTTCTTACCCCGGCGCACATTAAAACGCGCCCGTCGCTCCGTGTGTGGATGCACGGCCGGGAGTGCGTGTGTGTGCGTATGTGTGTGTGTGAGTGTGTGGGTGTGTGTGTGTGGGTGTGTGTGTGTGTGTGCACCGTGTCTGGGATCCGACCATCTGGTTTGTTTCACTCCAGGGTTTCCCTTTTCTAAATCGTCTCGGGACGGGTGTAGTTTAGGTACTTTTTCTCGTTTTGATTTGTTTCTGCAGCTGATCTTGCATGGCAAAGCCGAGGCTGAGACCGACTCGGCGAGCAGAAGCCGTTCGGAGACAGAGAGAGCGGGATTCATATTCCCTCTCGTTCCATTGTGGATCATCCCCCACTTAAACGGGGACCACAATGCGCCTTGAAACAGGCAGAAATGGGGTCGGTGCCGGGTGACCGGGACACACCGCTGCTCAGGGTGCACGATGCTGAGCGGCAGAGCCAGATCCAGGCGGGAGCGGGACAAGGCACCGGCCGCATCCCATCAGCAGCGCCTCGGATCCACCCTTCCCGCCTCCCCCGTACATTTTCCACCCCATCGGAGTCCCCATGTCCATAACTATAGCAGCAAGCGACTGCACCCGAATTCTGCGTTGCTGGGGGTTTCCCCCCCCAGGTCTGCCCACCTCTGCAGACAGGGGGAGAGCCGGCGGCCGGGACGACCGGGGGGCCCGGGGGGCGGCCGAGCATCTTCTGCCCCGGAGCATCCCCCGGGCGGTGTCCCCTGCCCCCGGCCGCTCGCAGCGCGTCACTTTGCTGCCCCCCCAGCCCTCCCCTTCGCTGCCCTGCAGAGGCACAAGGCGCAGCTCCCGGCGGTTCCTCGCTGCCATGAAATGCACCAAGTGGAAATTCAATCGCCCCGTTGTGTGGGTGGTCGAAATCTCTGGCAGCTGCTTCGGAATTTTTTATGACACTTTCGTTTATGTAGGGGAGGCATAACTATTATTTTACTTAATAAAAATGGAAAGCGACTCGGGTCTTTTCCCTCTCCGCTCTCTTCCATTTGTTCTTCCCATCGCTTTTCCACCGGGCTGATCAACGGAGAGTTTAAACAATGTTGGTAGGAAAGATGCGGCATCTCTGAGGCATTTCTCCGTGTTATACAATTATATGTACTTCTCTATATGAAAAATTATATATCGGGAAAAGAAAGAAAATAAATATAGATATAGTTGAATATATATATATAGAGGCAAATTTATGAGAGGGAGATATATGCGTATGTGTTGTGAACACAGGTTAGGAACATCGAAGAAGTATAAAAGTGAAAGCTCAGGAAAGCTCCCCAAGAGCTGGGACGCGCCCGCGGGACAGACTTCCCACCTTCCCGAGAAACTCTCAGCACGCTTTCCCCTCTACTTTTCCACTCCGATCGAGAAATTCTTCCCGATGTCCACGCTGGCGGCGAGGAAGGAGGATGCGACCGGCTCCGCGCAGGGGCTCTGAAATCGCTGCTTGCACTGGAGATGTGCGGACGGAGGCGTCCGCTTCTGCCCTCTCCTCGGGGTCCCACCGAATTCGCCGAGCCTGTGCACCGAGTCGTTAGGGCTTGAGTAATTGTGACCGGCATTTGGAAGCGGGGCCGCGCAGCTGTTTGGCCCGACTCCCCGGTATTAGTGCTGGAGATTTTATCACCAAATGCTCGCACCTGTTAGCGGCAGAGCCTGGCAATTCATCACCGCGGATTCTCACACTGCCGAACGTGGCCCTGGCGGGGGGACACCTCCTCGTGGTACCCCCTTGGAGGAGCCCATCCCCTTCCTCCCTCCCCAGGCATCCTCCCACGGGAAAGCAGATTCGTGTTTGCAGAGCCTCCAATGGAAAAAACCAAACCGAACCAAAGCCTAACCGCGCGAGCGTGGTTCAAAGCGTCCGCGATAGAGACAGGGACAACCTGCTGTCACAGCCACCTACGGGCCATGGGCTGGGCAGCTTCAGCCCTGGACGTGCTCCCCGGACTGCGCCAGGGAAGTGCAAGGCGGGCAGCGGGGCTCTGCCACCCGCGGGGACCCTGCGGTGGCTCCCGGGGCCCTCGTGTGCCTCTGTTTAGCAGGAAATTCTCCCGCTTCGCCTGCAGCCCGCGACAAGGTGGGTGTCTGCTGCCCACCACCTCCTCCTGCCAGCCGTCAGGGAAGCGGAGGCAGGAGATCCCGGGGCCGCAGGATATTCCCATTCCCGAGGGGTTCCTGGGGCCCGGCCGGGCCAGGCGCGCCGGGCGGGGATGCGGGGCTCGGGAGCAGTCCCAGCACCCCGCGGACACGCACAGCCTTCGCTTTGGTTATTGCTCGTGGGGGGAGAGGCTCGCAGAGCGCTGCTCCTCGCCCTCCGGCCCGCACCTGCCGGGCGCAGCATCCCTTCTGTGGGAGCCCTCGGAGGAGGCGGGTTTCCAGGCAGGGTGCTCCGGCCGCCGGGGCG
>NW_005054347.1:4372720-4372971 GCF_000277835.1 Geospiza fortis
GCCCTACCCCGCCGGCCAGGCGGGCCCCCCGGCGCAGGTCCTGGCCATGCTCAGCCCCGCCTTGGCCCCGGCACAGCCCCAGGTCAGCCTGGCACACGAGCCGCTCCTCCAGCCGGCCCAGAACTTTTCCAGTAAAATCACAACCCTCAGCAGCTGTCATTTTTAAAGTGTGCTGGGGACTGGGGAAGGGGAGGGGGATGGGGGGGAGAGTCGCGAAGCAAACGGCCCCTTTCCCGCTCTCCCCCGCTCCT
>NW_005054347.1:4373155-4374145 GCF_000277835.1 Geospiza fortis
AATTTTATTTTTACTTAATTTCCAGGCTCAGTGGCATCCAGATCTGTTTGTCTCTCTTTGCTCGGAAAAAAAAATAATAATTCAACAAATCGGGAGGGCGGGAGGAGGGAAAGAATAACACGATTTGGTCCTACAAGCGCCAAAGCGTATTTATAAAGTGGCCGTAACATAAGCTGGGACCTGGGCTGCTTGAACACGCAACGTCGTGTGAGGGGCGGAGGGGGGGCATGTGAAGAACGAAGCGGTCTTAGGGTCGGAAACGTTTCCTTTGAGAGGTGCGGGTTTTCCGCGGGGATCCCCCAGATCGCCTGGGAAAGCGGCCAGGGGAGCTGCGGACGCCCCCGGTCGCAGCGAGCCCGTTCTCGTTCCTGCAAGTCTCCGTGCCGGGTGGTTTTGCCATGTGTGTCCGTCTCTCCCCTGCTCTCAAAGAAAATGTTTTAATGGTCCGATCTTATTTTTAGTTTCTTTGAAGCTTCGGGTTTGGTTTTAAAAGGCACTGTTTAAGGTTTCTTTGTTTTTAAGAAGAAGAAAAGTCGGTGAAACTCAGGACTGCGGGTTTTTTTCTTTCTTTCTTTTTTTTTTTTTCCCCAATTAGACATTCAAATGCACGTTTAAAAGAAAATCGGATCCGTCAGGAAGTTTGGAGAATTCCCATACTATTTTTTTTTAATCCCCGTTTTCCCACCCCCTCCGTGCGTGGGTTTTTTGGTGTATTGGTAATTATTTGTATATAGATTATTCGGGAGCTAATGAGAGGAGTCCAGTTAACTCTTCACTGGTTGTGCATCCGTCATATCTATTTTATTGAGAGAATCTGTGAATAATTTGATGTGGAAAAGGCAACAGAATTTTGTCCACCGTTGGTGTAAATTAATAAATGTTTGTGACCTGGTTAAAAAAAAACAAAAAACAAAACCAATCCAAATCGTTCTTTGCGATGTCCTTTGTCACGCTGAGAGTCGAGAGCCCCGCTCGGGCCTCGGGGAAGCC
>NW_005054347.1:4374267-4376243 GCF_000277835.1 Geospiza fortis
TTTATTTTTGATTCCTTGGATTTTGGTATCTCCCAGGGAAAAAAAACCAAAAACAACCAACCAAACAAACAAACAAACAAAAAAAAACCCACAAAAAAAGCCCCAAACAAAACCAAAGCCAAAAAATACCCCTCGTGTTTTTAGGGGGTAGGAGGTGGCGGCCGGGAAAAAGGTTCTCCCTTCTTCACCCCCTCCCCCCCCAAACAGCTCCTTTTATTTTGTTTGGAAAAGTTGACACATGCGAAAATACTTGGAGGGTTTCCCCCCCGCATACACGTCCCCCTCGGGCCTGCAGTATCTGAATGACCGAATGAAACTTGATCTCTACCTAAATTTTGCAACAACTTACAAAGTAAATAAACATCTTAAAGCGCTCCCTTCTCTTCCAAACTTCTCTCCCCCCCACTTCCATTTTTTTTTTTTTTCAGGGACCAAACGTTGCTCTTTGGTTTGTTTGTTGGCAGGGACCCTGATCGAAAGAATCGAGGCCTTTCTGACCGGGCAGCCAGCTGAAGGTGAAGGAGAAAAAGGAAAAAAAGCTGAGCCGTGCGAGGCAGGGAGCGGGGACGGAGCCGGTGCCCGGGCACGGGGCTTTGTGCGGGGCCCTCCGGGGCTCAGGCAGGAGCAGGAGCCGGGCGGTGTGCGCCGGGGAGCAGGGGGGGATCGGCTTTTCTTTTCTCTTCCCCCACCCATCCCTTTTTTATCCCCCCTCGGCTGCCCCTGTCTGTGCCACCTCGAACCTCCGCGCAGTTTGTTGATGTTGTTCCTGAACGTGCCGCCTCCCCGCAGCGAGCGGTCTCACATCTCGCCTTCACACACATTTGCTTTTGAAAAGCGATCTTCGTGTCCGGCACTTGGTTGTCTCCCTTTCATGTCCAGCTCCTACAAAAGGGGCTACAAGACTCGACATGGGAGAAAAGAGGAGGCCAATGAATCTATTTTCCAGATTGCCAAGCACATGGTTGGAAATTGAAGGGGCTTTTGTAGCATTTCCCCTTCCTCCCTCCCTCCACTCTCCTTTTCTTTTGCTTGTGTGCAAATTGTTCAATTGCTCTGGCAGGGGTGTTCCTGACAAGCTCATTACTAGAAGGTGCCAGACCCCTCCTCTCCCTCTCCCCCGAAGTCTTTGATGAAGTTAAAATGCGCTGATAGCTGCTCTCGGGGCTATCTTTGTTCAGCCTCTTTTAATAACCGAGCCTGCTTTGAGGAGACGGGATCCGAGGGAAGAAAGCGATGTGCAGCGAGGCTGGGCGGTGGTTGTGTGCCTGGCAGAAGGGGGGCTGCTTATTTTAATATAAAGTAGGGTTTTTAAAATAATTTTTGGCTTGTTTGTTTGTGAAGCGCAGGAGGAAAAGGAGCCAATGGTGCCAGGAGCGGATAAGAAATGGCAGTGGATGCCCGGAGGGATGAAGGAGGCGTGTGGCCCCTGCAGTCCCGCCGGTGCAATGGGTTCTCCAAGTTGGTGGTCTCGGGGCTGGAAGGGATGGAGGGGGGTCCTCTGCAGGGAAGCGGTGTTTCCCTGGAGAGCCCCCTGCCCCCACACGCTCAGGAGAGGGGGATCGGGGGGGTCTCTGCGACTGGGACACCTTTTCCCGGCTCCGCTCGCCTCCTTTCGCCTTGCGGAGTCATCGTGCAGTTTTAAGCCGCGGTGGCCGGGCAGGATTGAAGCTGACCTGACTTGGGGAGCGGGGAATCGCCCCCTTAACGTGGTACCCACGCAGGAGGGGTCGCGCTCGGACCTGCGGGGGCTGCGACTGCAAGCGCCGTCGAAGTTTTATTTTGGGGGGAAGAACCCCAAGCGTCTCTAACATTAGAATTTTCCCCATTCCCTGAATTTCCCTGAAGCTCCGCAGCTCGTTCCGTGCCCCGATCAGTCTCACGCCGCCTGCAAGTGTCTGCGTGGCTCGGGGAGCGCCCCCGGGACCCGGCTCTGCCCGTCCGCAGGAATGGGGGGGCGGCGGGGAAGGACCCGGGGG
>NW_005054347.1:4376276-4377901 GCF_000277835.1 Geospiza fortis
CTCCGCGGCCCCGATCTTCACGGGACGTTATTTTTAAGCGTTCAGCGAGGATCATTTTTCACGCCTCGCTGCCTAAAGGAGGGTTTTATTTATTTATTGGAGGGGAGGCGAGGAGGACACCAGCAATAACCGAGCACTGAAAGGAAAATAATTAGCAGTCGCTGCTTGGGAGTCCCTGGCCAAAAAGGCGACTTAGCATTTCCCTTTTCCTCCCCTCCCGTGCGTAGGCTCTGTAGCCCAGGTTCTCGGGGCTGCTTTCGGGAGTTGGTTTTGTCAGTACTAAACCCCGGGCAAAGCCCTCCAGGAGCCCGATCCTTTTCTGCACGTTTGGGGTTTTGTTTTTTTTTTTTTCCACTTCTTCCTTTCGGGTCGGCGGCTGTTTCCGAGTAGGACCTGGGGGATGCCGATTTTCCTGCCTTGCTTTTGGCTTTGGTCACGCATTCATGGAGATTTTTTTTTTCCCCTAATGTGCCCCCACTCCTCTGCTTTCTATATGTCAGATGAAAGGCTTGTAGCAAAACCGCGACGCTCTCTGCGTAGTTACTCCGCGGCGGATTTCCGTGTGTGCGCAGCCCGGGAGAGGCGGAAAACGGGGGATTCTCCTCGGGTTTGTCGGGGCGGGATAAAACGATCCTGCCCCGGAATATCCCCGTCGGGACCACAGCGGGAGGGCTGTGTGTGTGTAATTTCTTTCCCTGCTTTCGCTTAACTAAGCCCGTGTTAAGCGGTGCGGATCCCGAGGAGGGAAGCGAGCGGCCCTTCCCTCGCCCGCTGCGGGCTGTGGGTGCGGGACCCCGGCCCCGCTCGGCCCTCACCCCCTGCCTCTTCCCCTGGCACCTTCTGCTTTCCATTACTGCTGATTTGGAGAATTAGGAAAGGTCAAGATCTTATTCTTTTCTTCTGTAGTTTTTTTTTTTTCTCTTTCTAGTTTCTCGCAGCCCCGAACAAAAATAAATCATCCTGGATTATAAAAACCACCTTAAGACATCAAGAACATCTTTTCCAATAGTCTGATCCTTACTCCAGGACTGCCCTGGCCTTTCCTTGTGACTGCGCAGAAACTCCCGTTTCCACGGTGAATTTAGGATTTAATAATAACGTCCAATCTCCCCGTGCCCCAGTGCCCGACCTGAAAACATCGCCCTGCAGCATCTTCTTTCCCTCTCCATCTCTCTTTCGTTTCTTTCCTTCCCCGAGTAGAACGTAGAGAAATGAGATGGTTTTAAAACAAAAAATTTTAAAAATCCCGTTTTCCGATGTGGAGAGGGCAGGGAGCTGTTGGCTCAGCCGCGGGAAAATTGCTTTGGAAATTAAATTGGTGCTTTTGAAATCTCCTAGAGATGTTCGCGGTAGGTCAAGGACCTGCGCTCGCCCCTGTGTCTGTCTGTCAGGCGAGGAGAGGGGCAGGGGCTCCGTGCTCTGCCCTCACCTCCCGGACTACGGCTCGTCTGACCTTCTTCCTCTTCGTCGCCTTTTATTTATCATCCGCTCTTTTTTCACTTTTTATTTCTCCTTTGTAATTTCCCATCTTCTTTCTTTCTTCCCTTCTTTCCATCTTTCTATAATTATTTTCCTCTTTCTCTCTTTTTCTTTCATTCGCCTTTTCCTTCTTCCACTCTCTTTCC
>NW_005054347.1:4378374-4380530 GCF_000277835.1 Geospiza fortis
TTTCCCTTCTTTAACTATTTTATTTTGGGTTTTTTTTCTCTCTCTCTCTTCTTTTTCGTCTTTCTCCCATTTCATTTTTCTTTGCTCTCTTTTGCTCTTACCCTGTTTAACGATTTTCCTTTTTATTTTTCTATTTCTTTTGCTTCCACTCTCTTTCTCTTTCCTTTCATCTTTCTCCCTTTCTTTTTTTTCTCCATTTTCTCTCGCTGTCTCTCCTGCTTCACCCACTTCTTCTGGGGCACATCGAGGGCCGCTTTCCCACTCTGTGCAGATTCCCAGCCGTGTCCATCACTGGGAATCTCTCTCTCGGCCGCAACGAGGGGGTCTCCTCTCCTTTGAACCAGGAGCGGTTCCGGCGGCGATTCCGGGCTCAGCGCTTCCCCTGCCTGTGCCCGGAGGGCTGCGGAGCAGCTCAGGCCGAGATTTTGGAGCGGGTGCCTGGAACCCACGCCCCACACCCTTCCACGGGCCCGCCGGTGCCTTCCCCGGGGAGGTCGCTCCGGGACGCGCCGGCCCATGCGGGCTCAGCGTGTGCTGGTGCCCGCTCCCCCCTGGTCCTGTGCGGCACCAATTCGCACTTTTTAAATTTCTTAAATGAGATGTACATTGGCACCGCAAGCCCGTGGCAGCAACAGGTGACGCTGAGATCCAGGACGGGACAAAACTTGCTCGCGGCAGGGTTTTGTCCGCGCTTCTCCGATCCTTCCTCATCATTCGGATGCTAATGATATCCTCGGGTGAACGGTACCGGGATTCGCCCCGAGATGGCCCGGGAAGGGGCTCAGCCCCACTGGGCAGCCGGTACCGAGCAGCCTGGAGCCCGGCGGCCTTTCCCGGCCGCGGGCAGGCGGGATTCCTGCTTCCCAAGCGCCCTGGCTGCCCGCTTCCCTTCCCCTGGGATCCGGTGAATTAGGTTCATGAGTGAACCACATTCATCCCTCCCTGCCACTGCAGCGTGAAACCTGCCAGGGATACAATCTCCCCGATGAGAGGTCGGCAGGGAGACCCAAGGGGTGTAATGAGTTTGTCCGTCAGTCTCTCCATGGGAGACTTCGTGTCGGTGCCTTGGGATCTGTCTCTTGGCCGGTTTGGTGGTGTTTCTCCCGCCCTCGATCCTTTCTGGTCCCCGAGGCTCGGACTCCATGACGCAGGGTGGCAGAGAAGCGCTTTTCGGGGGCGTCTTTATCCATTTCATTCATATTTCGTTTTCCCTGCTATAGCTCGGCTTTTAAGTGAAATTAGATTCCTCTTTCGTCAGTACCGCGGGTTTGAAACGGCTTGAAACAACACCGGCGATTCCTTTCACTCTCTCAAAAATTCCCAGATACTTCACTTTTCCCCGCCGACGGAGGCGAGCGGAGAGCACTCGGAAAGCCCATGGATGAGCCCCCGCTCACCCCCCGCCCTCGCAAATCACTCTTCAGCAGTGAGAGAGAGCCTTCTGCGGGGCACACGATCGCCTTTCATTCCAGCTGCACTCCTTGCAAAGTCCGTGGGAATTTTCCCCCACCCGGACGAGATTAGCTGGGGGTTCCCCATAATGTCCACTCATCAGCCCTCGCCAGAGCGAGAGGGGGGACAGAGGACAAGACCTCGGGTGTGGGGACACTCCACAGCCGGGTGGGAGCGGAGCCATCCTGGGGGCCGGGCCCCGGCGGGCCGGGGATGGAGGTGCCGCCGCTCGCTCTTTAAATTGAAACAAACCAAACAGAGAAGGAAAAACTTCCCTCCTCTGGGAAGGGGCCGAAAAATTTCAGGGTTCGCGCCCCTCGCCTCGGACGGCGGTTCCCCTTCCGCAGGGTCCCGGTGAGGCGCGTAGGGGAGAGGGGAGCGAAATGGGAATCGGCTGGTGGGGCAGTGCCGACCCCCTCCCTTCGGCCTGCAGCGCCCCTGCGATCTCCTCTTTGCAGGAGAGAAACGTGGCGACAAAATAAAGGCAACAAAAGGAGCGCACAGGGCTCGGCCAGAGAGCCGGGGCCGGGCGGGATGCAGAGCCAAGCACCCACCGCCGACCCTGGGACATGTGGGGGCAATCCCTTCCCATGGCGAGCAGAGGCTCCCAGAGGCGCTCCCCCAACGCACCTTCCCACCCCTAACCGCCTGAGATTTCACAGTGTTATTCCTAAAATGCTCTTTTCTCTTCTTCCCCCCCCCCC
>NW_005054347.1:4380571-4381107 GCF_000277835.1 Geospiza fortis
CCCCCCCGCCCCGGGTCCCCCACCCTCGGTCATGTGGGACACCAGTAAATTTATCCACCCTAGTGGAAAGGCCTCCCTTCTGCAGTTGCTCCCTAGAAGCCCGACACGTTTCACAAGGAAGATAATTTCGGTTTCCCACCTTTCTATCTCTTTCCTCCTTCTTTTTAACTCGGTTTTGATTTCGTTTTCTCCCCTGTCCCGTGAGGCTGCCATCTCTCCTCAGGCATGCTCCTACTCTGGGCATGTCTTTCAGTGAGTCCCTGCCAAGAGGGTCACTTCAGAGGGACGTTTGTGACGGCTCTTCAGCTCAGGAGATCGTCAAAAAGAACACTTCTGGCTCACTCCCGGGAGTGAGCTGAGCCCAGGCTGTGTCCCCAGCAACCTCTGCTCTCCCGGGGAGGGTCCCACACCCACGGAGCCGGACACGTGTCTGGGGACAGGGACCCCTCTCGGCCCTGCGGTAGGGACACCCACCCGCGGCCTCCTCTCCGTCTGTCCCGCGGCTCCGGCCGGGCCTTTCTCCCCCTCTCGGCTGC
>NW_005054347.1:4381503-4415925 GCF_000277835.1 Geospiza fortis
CGCCGCTTCGGGTTGCGCTGAATTCTTACCCCTCCACCCCCTTCTTTTTTTCTTTTTAATTTTTTCGGCGCTGCCAACAGCGGACACGTTTCCCTTTCTTCCCGGAGTGGGGATTTAGCCCAACCGCAGGCAGGTGTTGGGCACATTTTGGCGGAGGCAACGAAACCACGGCTCTGAGTGGAGCTGTCAGGTCTTTCCACTCTGTCCTTGCTCGGCAAACTCTCGCCCACGGGCTCACAAGGGGAAAAAAGGCGAGAAATTGATAGAATTTATTAGTTTCCCGACCTCACTGAGAGATCGGGAAAAATACTCTGGAAAGCGTCACTGAAATCCTGCAAGGCTCGATTTCAGGCGCTGCTATCAGCGGTCGACGAGGAAAAACGGACAGTATTTCTGTCTTATACGGAAATTAAACACACGGAGCCTCCCGCCAGATCCAGATAATATTATAGTCGATATTCCCAGAATTTTCCTTTTGCTTTTGCACTATGTTCCTTGCTCGCACTTATTTATGTGCCTGGGACAGAGAGCAGAGAAATATTTATCGAGAGTGAAGGGCGTCTTGTGATAATCGGAAACAGGGGTCCTTTTTAAAAACATCTTTTCTGGCCCTAAAATTCGTGGGGAAAAAAAAAAATACGTGAAAGCACCATAGCAGAACCGATAAGAAATAATAAAGGCAAATTAATCGGAAACGAACGTTTCCCGGAAAAGCAAGAGGCGCAAAGCGGATTTCCAGCGCGGGGCCGGCCCGAGGCAGAGGCTCTCACCGCCCAACCCGCAGGTGCCTCGGCGGGGCTTTAGAACCCTTAGGTTTGTACCCTTTTCCCCGCTCCCTCCCAGTGCTCGGGGCAGGGATGGATCCCTGCTTCCCAGCCCCGGGCTCCGCTCGCCGTTCCCGCCTGGAATTTGCGCACTTGGGTCATTTTCGCCGCATTTCGGGGCTTCCCTCGGCCGCGTTCCCTGGGAAGGTTTGACACAAACCAACCTCCCGCCACACACAGTTTGTTTTCCGCTGGGTGCCCGTGTTATTTCCCGGGCTGCCCCGACGGGAAGGTGCGGAATTTTGTCGGGTTGCTGCCGGTTTTTAAAGGAGGGAGAAGAGGGGAGGGGGGCTGGGGGGGGGAGGGGGCGGGCGGAACCTTGTGACAATGGTTGGTTTGCGAGAAATCGGTAAATGTGCAACCGGGGGACACAGCTACATTACCGCGAACAACAGCGAGGGTTTAACATGTGACCCTTCCAATTATGCTGATGATACCTCGGTGCAGCTGCCTCCGCTGTGCCGCGAAGATGCGGCTCTCTGGGGGGGCTGGGGAGGGTTCCCGGGGCTGTTTCAGGGCACAGCCCGGTGGGGATGGGGCCGCAGCCCGCACCGCTCCTGCACTGAGAGCAGAGCAGCATCCCTGCACCGGGATGGCGAATGTGGTCACAACCACTAAAAGAAAAAAAAAATGAAAAAGGAAAAAAAAAAGGAAGAAGAAAAAGCTTCTTCGGGGGAACATGGGGAGAGTTCAATATGTGGAGGGGCTCTGGCTGGAGGACTGTGGAATAAGGACCTGCTTTGGGGGGTGGGCAGAGACCCCCCGGCCCTGGAGCACACGGTACATCTGTGGCACGGCTGCAGGAAGGAACGAACGAAACCCGCCCCCTCCCCGGAAAAAAAAAAAAAAAGTTACAAGCCTTAAAATATGGTTCAGAGAATTACAAGTAATCAGAGCTGCGGGGGTCAGCAGTGCAAACTTTTTAAGACTAATGTTTATTTAGAAAAGTGAGTGGTGTCTGCGTTGCTTTTCTAGTGCCCCAGCACAAAAGTCCTAATGGCTTTTGCAGACTTTCCATCACAAACTCCTGCACAGGACGCAGGGACCACCGCCGAAAGCAACCCCAAGCTGTCCCTTCCTGAGGTATCATCGGCACAGGGTTTATAACCCCCTCGCCCGCCTTTCCACGAGTCAGTGACAATATTTTCTGTGCCCCCTCCTCAGTTTTGCCCCTCTTTCGCGTTAGTTTGGTGTAACCCGAACCCTCCCTAATACCGTGGAGGAGAGAAACCGGGGGATGGGAACGGCTATCCCCACCTCCCTCCGCAGCCCCGTTCAGCCCCGGACGGCTGCGGTCCTGAAAGCAACGCGGGGCTCCAGCCGAGCTGGAAACCTCGTTAGGAAGAACCCGGGGGCAGAGGCAGGAACCGGCTGGGGCGGGCTGGCCGGTGTCCTGAGAGAAGGCAGAGCTGGCAAATCCATCTTGTGCAGCTTTGGGTGTCTCTGCTGAGCCCATCCCAAAACTCATCCCGTGGATAAAACACGACTGCCAGTTGGGATTTGACTGCCTTAGCAGACTCGAGGCTGCGTCTCGGGATGCTCCTTTTGTTCTCAGGACTGGAAGAATAAAAGCAGCAACTTCACACACCTCTGGGGACAATTCCCCCTCAACTTTACACAGGAGCTGGATACAGGGGAAATGCAGACCTGGAATCTCACTGGTGGCCTCAGCCCCAGATGCCTTGCAGCAGGGTGGGGGGAAATCCCGTGTTCAGTTCCTTCCCTCCTGCCCTTGACAGGTGTCAGGACCTGGGAAGGATGGGCAGGACAACAGGATGTTGTCCCCTCTCCTGTCAGCGTTCACTGCTCATCACTGAGCAACCAGAGCAGCTTTGCAGTGGGACGTGCAGGAGAGAAACAGGGTGGCAAGAGGAATGGGAAGGAAGGGGGAGAGAAGGGGGCTGGATCCTGCTCCCTTTCCAGCCAAGTGACTGTCTTGTCCTGATCCTGAAAAGGTAAGCTTGGTTTAACCCCTTCTTTGGTCTGCATAGGGGAAAATACATTGCTTAAACCTGGGAAGGCTGAACTAAAAAATGGCAGCTGAACGTGCCTCTGGAAACATGGACCTGAAGCCTGATCCTGGCTCTCCCTGTCTGAATCAAGCACAGGTGCTCAGCTCTGTCAGAACCACGTCCAGGGTTAAAGTTGTGGCTGCTGCTGCAAGGCTGAGTTTGGTGGAGGGAGGACAGTGCTATTTCTAAACTGCTGAAATGTGCCTGATACTTGAGGGAAGATCATCTCCTCTCTCCCAAGGGCTTTCATTTGAAGGGCTTGACTCTGCTTTCAAGCAAGTTGATAAGACATTCTAGCCTTCTGACTCCCATTATCTCCCCGAGGGCCCTGCACCTCCTGGGGTGGTGCTGGAGCACCCAGATCAGGTCGCTGCAATTGCTCATGGAGTGGAGAACCCCCAGGCAGGACCTGGCACTTCTCTTCAGGGTTTGGAGACCTGGTGCAAAGCTGGGCAGTGAGAAGGGGCTGGGTGATAGCAGCCCCTTGCTATTCTGTATCCCCCTATCCCCCTTACAAAGCAAAAAGTGCTGGGAACACTGTTTATCCCTGAATTCGGAACATTTGGGCTGGAATCTTTTGGATGCATTTGAAGAGGGGAGGCAGGGAAGAAGGATGCAGAGAGGGGCATGAGAAGGAGAAAGAGCCACAGCCTTTCTGGCATGAAGTTGATTTGTCTGAATCCTGTCCTTTTGTGGCTGTCATCGTCCCTGTACCCAGGAGATGCTGCAGCCACGTGCAGATGAGGCTCAGCCATGCCAGAAGCATCCCACAGGTATCACAACACTGCAGCCACTTGCCTTGCCTCTCTGTTTGAACCAAAGCTGTTCTTCTCCCTGCTAGGGAAGGCTGGGAATTTCAACCAGCTTCTCCTGCAGCTGTGCTCTGCTGCCCAGGAGCTGGGCTGGAGAGGTGCATGTGCCATCAGGGGTGACAGGAGAGATGCAGCAGGGGCCAGTGGGTGCCCCAGAGAGTCCATGGGCCAGTGCAGCACAGCCCCTCCATCCCCAGGGGCTGGGGCCACTCTGATGCTCCAGTGAGGTTTTTCATCTCCCTCCTCAATGTCAGCAGAGCATGAAGGCAGGGGAGATGTCAACCCCTCTGTTAATACACGTGTTTTAAATAACTGGTATTTTTATTTCTTCCCTTCGGTGTGGTGGGCTTGGCACACATCTTTGTTTGCACAATTGTCCTGCCCACACATTCTGTTGCCCAAGTAAGGAGAAAAAGATCCAGTGTGTGATCTGGAGGTGTGCTGTGCTGGTTCTGACATGTAAATATTAATCAAGAAACAACAACAGAGAGACAAAAAATCCCTCCTACCCTTGAACCCCTTCAGATCCCTTTATTGTCCAGGCATTTGTTGCACTTGGACTGGCTTTTCACTTTCTCCTCTCAGAGAGGCTGGCTCCAGCAATGGTCCCCAGATTCCTCAGCTACATCCTACTGAGGGAAAACATTTATTGAAGTTTTCAGCTTATTAGGGAAATACATATTTCTGCTTCTTTTCCAAACTCCACTGACATATTTTCGAAGCCAGCCCTGTGTGTCAGCATGGGGCAAGGCGAGGCATCCCCTCTCTCTCCTCTTGCAGCTGTATGAACTTTGAGTACCCCAAAACACCATGGAGAGGGAATTCCTACCACCACCATGTGCTGCATTGGTGGACAAAAGCAGTGAGTATGTGTGTAGATAATTTTCCTCCATGAAGCTGTGCTTAGCTCACTCACACCTCTGAGGAAACACTGGGTACTTGGACACACATCCAGCTCCCCAGATTTCCACAGCTCAGATGAACTTTGCCAGGGCAGCATTGGTGAGGTGAGAGGGCACAGGGAGGTGTCCAGTGAGAGAATTGGACAGCCTGTTTTGCATGAAGAAGATGAAATACCTTTCCCTGGGTTATCCTGTAAAACTCTGTCATGGCTGTCACTCTGCTGGCAGGTTCTCAGGTGGTAACTACCAAGTGCTCAAGTCTGGATGTGGCCTTTAACTTCAGATGTCCTTCAGGCTTCAGCTGCCAGAGGCTGGCAGAGAGTAGCAGGGAGAGAATAATTCTGTGCTCACTGTTTCTTTTCTTTTCTTTCTAAGCATCCATCCCTAGACGCTGCTGGAGGGGAGATTCTGGAGCTTTGGATGAAATCCCACAAATTTTCATGGAAGCAGAACAGCAGGAAGGCAAACAGGAAAGAAGAGGAGTAATATACTAATCTCAGGGGCACTTGTTGCATTTCTCTCTTTTCTCTGCTGCACTGTTTCCTTTTCCTCCAGCCACACACTACGGGATCACACCAAATGAAGTAAGGGATTAAACCATAAGGGAGAATTAGGATCCTGCTGATTTGGAAGCAGAAAACCAGATGGGCTCATTGAACTCTAGATGATGCAAGAAAACCTTGGGTAGTGCTTTGGATGTAGGTCACAGGATGATTCAAGTTATTGGGAACCTTATCTGGTCCAACAGCCCCAAAGCAAAGTCAGCTTAGATCAGATTGCCCAGGGCTTTGTCCAGTGAAGTTCTGAATGTCCCCAAGGATGGAGATTCCCCCACATCACTGGTCCTCTGTGTTGAACCATCTTCAGGGTAAATTTCCCCCAATGTCTAATCCAAGCTTTCCCTTCTGCAATGTGTATTTGTTGCCCGTCCCTCCACATGTGTGTGTACACCAGGGGGATGTCCAGGTTCCTCAGGACCCATTCAGGGCCTGTTGTACCTCCCTTGTAAACCAGAACATTGGGCACAAATTTCCTGTCTCAGACAGAGGTTTGTGGGCCTTCTGAGCACCTTGGATTCTGCCAGTGTGAGCAGGCCTGGGTGGGAGGTGTCACCTCTCCATGGTGCATCAGTGCTGCCTTTGAATGGCTCTCACCTGTGTAACAGGGCGAGGATTTGATGTTACCGTGACTGCAGACATCCCAAGCAGCATCCAAACATCCCTCCCATAACCCACTGTCAGGATCATCCAGGAGGTGCTGGGTCTGGAGAAAAAGGACACGTGGAGGCCTTTGGCCTGCTGCATCCACCTGGGGAAACAAAGGCATGGATAATAAAGGTCACCTGTTCACCTTCATGGCTGAAAACTGAGCCAAGAAATTCCTTCTCCCCAGTGCCCTGAGCAATCCTCCAGACTGCCTGGGGTCACACAGCATGAGGCCATGCTCAGACACAGCTTTTGGTGACAGGCTTACAGGCAGGTGGACCTCTTCCAGTACATTTTGGCAGCTGGGAATCATCTCAGTGAAAGACAGAGCTGTGACGTGCTTGGCCGTGCCTTGCAAGAGAGAAGAAAAAAAAATTTAAAAAGAAAAAATAAAAGAGAAAAGAAAAGACAAAAAGGAAAAAATAGTTGTCTACAACATCCCAGCCTGTCCCTGATTCTAGGAATGGATGTGAGGGCTTGTTGAGGGAAAAGGTAGCCTGACCCTGTGCAGTGAGAAAGGGAGAGGCAGAAGTCATGAAACAGGGCTCTGTTTGGACTCAAATTCGATTTGCATGGTTAAAACTTGCTGATCCCATACAAGGTTCTCCTGGCTGGGAGCTGAACTTGGTTCCACAGCCAAGCTTTCTTCTTTTCCAGAGAGTTCAGCATAAATCAGACTTTCACAGCCGTCTTTGAGTGCAAGGAGCAAGAAATCACGTTTTGTCTCCTGTCCAGAAACTCTGGGAGAAAGGAGCTGTCAGAAACCCAGGAACCAGCCCAGATCTGCTGACATGTGCTCTGTGAATCCTTCTGCCTGGCAATGCCCTCACCCATCTGCAGTCACAGCTCCCTCAGCTCCCATGTGCTGCTTTTCCCAGACGAGATCCCAGCCAGGCTCCTGACACCCAAGTGGAGCTGTGCCCTGAGCAAGGGGTACCAAGCCAAAACATCTTTTGGGCTGGGTTACACTCTGCCCTGCATCTCACCCAAGCCATTAAGAGGGTTTTAAAACAGATCCAGACCTGGTGTGGTGCCGTGTTGTGACCATTTACACTCCCCTGGGGTAATATTTTTAGGGTCTTTTTTCCCCCTAAAGGATCAGCCCAGAGAAGTCACCCTTCCATGTGCTTTTCTAACTCCCTTGTCACTAGTCTCACTATGAATTATTTTCTGAATATTTAGGTAGAATTTCTCTTGCTGTACCTTTTGCTTCCATGAGGAGATGGCAGCTCCATTGTCTCCTTGTTCTCTGACTGAACAAACCCATCTCTCTCCACATCTTCCAGCTTGGCAAAGTACTGCTGATTTTCCTTGTACAGTTTCCTAAGCATTTGAGGGAGAGGGGCAAGTTTCCACAAACACTGCATGGGTCATGTCCATCTGAGCATTTCCTGGCAGGAAGGGAGGCTTGGGTGGAGGTGGCTGCAGAAATCCTCCCAAAACCTGCAGTGGACCAAAAGCTCCACTGCTGATCGTGCTGAAACAGAGGGTTAAAGCCTCTCTGCTAGAGCCACTCCCTGCTAGTGAGATCCATGCAGTCCATTAAAATTAGGGATCTTATTATGGGCTATATAAAAAAGGTAAAGAGGAAATGAGAACCTTATGAAGGGTTTCTTATGTGTGCAGATGGCAAGGGCATCTGAGGCTAAGAAAGCCTTTCCAACAGGCTTTTTCCAAACAGAAATGCTTACTTTACAGGGTTTCCTCTCTTTTAAAAGGAGATAAATAGATACAGAAATATCTATTCTGCACAATTCCTACTTGCTAACCAGCCACACTGTCCTTGGGATGGAGAAACAGACCCTAACCCACATCATGCTCTGTCCTGGTTTCAGCTGGGACAGAGTTAATTTTGTTCCTAGTAGCTGGTGCAGTGCTGTGTTTTGGATTTAGTATGAGAATAATGTTGATAACACACTGCTGTTTTAGCTGTTGCTAAGTAGTGCTTACCCCAAGTCAAGGACTTTTCAGTTTCCCATGCTCTGCCAGCGTGGAGGTGCACGAGGAGCTGTGAGGGAGCATGGCCAGGACAGCTGACCCCAAGTGACCCAAGGGATAATCCATACCATAGATCATCATACTTGGTACATAAACAGGGGGGAGTTGGCCAGGAGCCACTTATTACTGCTTGGGGATGGGATGGTGAGCAATTGTCATGCATCACTTGTTTTTCTTGGGTTTTAGTCCTCTCTCTTTTTGTTATCTCCATTACTATTATTAATTATTTAATATTATACAGTAACTAATTTTGATTATTAAACTGTTCTCAGCCCATGGGTTTTACTTTTTTCTAATTCTCATCCCTACCCCACTGGGGTGAGGGATACTGAGCAACAATCTCCATGGTACTTAGCTGTCTGCTGGAGTTAAACCAAGACATGTTCTCAGGAGAAGAGTCTCCTTTTCCCCTAGCACCAAATTCAGCTTTCAGATGCACTTGTAGGTCATACTCAGCTCTCTCCTGAAGCAGAAGGAGCATACTGTGTTTGCTGCCTCCTGCAGCCTGACTGAGGACTGGGAACACATCCACCAGCACACAGGAGTTATTTGAGTCTATTGAATAGCATCAGGAGCACGGAGAGCTGGCCAAAACTGGGAGTTCAACCTTCCAGCAGTGGCCACTACTCTGCCTCTGTTGCAAAGCAGCAGAAACCAGGGACCTCAAGCATGAATGGACTTCGTGTCTGTAGCAGAACCAGAGACCCTCAGAGTCTGGGCATCTATTTGCTTGGTCTAACCACCTCCTGGGACATTTTTAACCTGTCTCATCCTGTTCCCACATGCATGGCTGTCCTGTCACACAGCAATGCCAGAATGGGAAAAGGTCCCAGAGCTGCTCTCTGAACCTGCGGGATCCTGTGGGAACCCTTGGCTGCTGCCTTAGGTCCTTTAGGGCCCCAAAAACCAAGCAGAGACAGTAAGCATCCTTGGAGCAGGATTCTTATTTATACAGAAGTATAATCTCTCTCTAAAGGTGTTGTAGGAGAGTGATTCACATCCCCCAGTGCAGGCTGAGAGCTGAAGCACAGTGAGGCTAAGTGCCACGAGCAGGGTTGGGCACATAACCTGTGGCAGAGCAAGAACAGCAGCCCAGCAGTGTTGTGAGCCCCTGCCACCTCTGCTTGTCACCACTGCTCAGTGTCAGAGCTGTGGCCACCTTGCCTCCTGCCCACCCAGCCAGGCAGCCCACTCCTTTCTCCTTCAGACTCTTAAAATAAGACTCGCAAAGCCTCGAGCGTGGTTTCGATTTCATTAATAAATCCCTGCTTGCACTTGAAGCTGCTGTGCCTTTTAAAACATCATCCATGGCTCTGGTTACACTCCTGATGAAAGCAGGCATGGCCCTATTAGTTTTCATGGCAAACAGCACTGCCACGTCCTGAGATCCTTTAGGCACTTGCTGTAACCCAAGTTTCACAGGAAAGGGAGGGGGCAAAAAAGGCATCTTGAAAGACAGTGTCCTTCTCCTTCCCTGCACACCGAGGGCACTGCACACTTGAACCCCTCTCAGAATCAGCTTTCATTAATCAGGACCATTTTAAAAATAGTTTTAATTATTTTTAAGTTGCTACCAACAATTACCTGCTGGCTCTGCAACTCCCACCTGATGCCTGTGTCCCTCCAGCCCGGGGATGGGGCTGTACCAAGGGGCAGGAATGGGCATGGGGTGTGGAGAAAGGAAACAGGAGCTGCTTCAGCAGTGAGCAGCAACAGCTGCTCTGGAGTGCAGTCTCCTCTTCATGGCTCAGAGAGGAGGGAGCTGGGGAGCAGAGTTAAATTAAGTGTCCACAGCCAACCAGTGTGAAAAACCCACCCCATGGCAACAGGTTTGCTCTGGGTCATGAATCCCAGATTTGCAGATGGGTTAATTGAGGCACAAAGAATTTAATGCTCGCTAGCGCTACAGGATGGGGAGGACAAGGGGAACTGTTCCAAAACTGCTGAAGTGAGTTTCCAAATGCCTTCAGCTTTGCTCTGTCCCTTAGGCAATGCTTGGAGAGCTTTGTGGAAGTGAGTTTGCAGCAAAAGCAGAGAAACCGTGCTCTAACAGGCCAGCAGGAAACCAGCACAGAGATGCAGGAGCGTGGCAGAGATAAAGGAAATAGAAAAGGAAAAGGGGAAAGGAAAGGGAAACTGACAGAAGGAAAAAGACATTAAGAAAAAAGAGAATAATGAAATGAGAAAAAACGTGAGAATAAGGAGAAGAGAGGGAGGAAAGCAAGGAAGCCCCTTTGCATCTCCTGAAGCAGACAGGTGCTGAGGGCCATGATCCCTCCCTCCTGCCCTGGATCACACATCTCCACCTGTGTCCCAGCATGTTCCCTGCCCCACAGAAGTGCTGGCTGCCCTGCCCACCCCAGAGCTAAGCCTGGCAGCTGTCAGAGGGGCAGGATGGCCAAGCCCTGGCCTGGCTCTCTCGCTGCTCACACAGAGCAGCCGGGAGAGGGTGGCAGGTGAGCGAGGCACAGTCATTGCTACAACAGATGGTAGAGGCATGACATTACATGGCAGGGCTATTATTTATTGAGTGCTCGTGTTTGTCATGGCTGAAGATGACATCTTATTAAAGAGTCATGACACTGGGCGATTTTTTTAAGCCTAGGGGCCAAGAAGGCTAATGAACAGGGATAGCTCCAGGAATAGACAGAGGGAAGTGCTGTTTTCAGGTCACAGGCAAAGCTGACTAATGTTTCACTGACCTGATTTCTGGGTGATTTCCAGGCACATCTTGCTCCTGCTGATTAGGGATGGATGCTTCTTGCTATGGCCTGACAGTGCTGGCTGGGGGAAGCTGCTCTCTCAAGAGACCCTGAGGCAAGGGAGCAAAGCCTGAGATGTGTCATGAGAAAGCTCCCACCCACGGACAGCCAAACACCAGCACTCCTGCAAACAAGGGCATGTGGTGGGTAATGGCTTTTGGACAGGTTTCCCCAGATCTCACCTTGCAGGAGGTTTGAAGGAGAGCTCTCGGAGACCACAGGCAATAGCTGGGGGAGTGTGGGAAGCAGGACAGTGTCACTGTGGCACTTTCACTCCCGTGTGATGCTTGTCAGGACACCTAGACCAACAGCAGGGCTGCCTGGCTCATTCTGACCCTCTCAGCCTGCCCTGGCACCAGCTTTGCAAGGCTTGCCCTGCTCAGCCTGAAACAAGAGCTGTGTCCCTGCAGCTCCCATGCACCGGCTCCTTATCGCTGACCCGCTCTGTCAGTGCAGATGCTTGACTAATGTTCCCTTGTAAAATGTTGTGTTAAGCACATTCCAGGCGCTGACATTAAATACCCGGGCCAGGGCAGCGCTGAGCCAGCCCCAGCCACACGCTGCCGCTGCCGCAGCCAAATTTCCAAATTTGCTTTTTTTCTGCCCCGTCCCCAGCTCCCCCTGCCCTCCCTCCGGCGCAGCCCCGTGGGCAGCGGGGGAAGGAGGCAGCGGGCAGGACCGCGGCTGTCTGGCAGATGAAATAATAATTACCCCGGCAGCCTCCGGCCTCCCTCGCATTCCTCTGTGCTAACAGCTCGGCTTATTTTGTTTTCATCCGCAAATATTGACTCGTCGGGTTCTTTTCACCTCGTGCCTATTAAAAAGGCATTGCTCAGAGTATTGTTATTGAATTTGTTCTGCAGCTGCGAGAAGCATCCAGCAGCTTGAAGGAATTCACCCACACCGTTGTTAGTGCAGGCCCTGAGGGCTGTGTGCCCTCAATACCCTCCAAAACTGCTTTGCCTGCTGCTTTCCAAGAGACAGGACCTGGGTCTGGCTCAGCAAGGATTCTATCCAGCCTTTCCTCCAAAGAGGAGATCAGGATGGTGCTGGGGATGAGGCAGAACCATGATCTGCTCCTGGGGGGATGCTGCTTTGCTGCTCTGTGCCTCAGTTTCCCTGCTCAGCCTTGTGATTCCTGACCATTTCTGTAATGGGCTGGGAGTGTTAATTATAGACATGCGATTTAACAGCCTGACCTTCTGTTGCTGCAACTTGTCCTTCAATATTCGCTTCAGCTTGAAGATGTGGGAGTTGTTTCCAGATGCCTTAACGTGGCTGGAGCAATAGCCAGAAAAATAAATCCCTTCATTTCTCACCAAGCTGAATTATCTGGGTAATTAGTGAGCGTGACAGCAACGCTCACACAGCTCCAGCGTGAGAATTTGGGATCGTGGTTGGGGGGAATGCTGATGCCTCCCCCCCTTCAGGGGGTGTTTGGGGTGAGGCACAGGGATCTACAATCCTTCCCCTCTTTCCCCACAGCATTCAGCCAAGGGCAGGGGCAGCGGGCCAGCAGCCTGCTCGTGAGGAAAGCCCCTGTTTCGGCAGCTGTGCTCAGCTTTGGCATCTCTCCCAGAATAAAATTGACTGGCACCACATTCCCAGGGACTGCCCTCTGTCCCCAGCCCTCCCTCCAGGGGAAATCCCAGGGATGCCAGCACTCTAGGCGGATCTCACCTGATTCCCAAATGGGAATAGGAATTGAAACAGGTGAGAAAGGTTGAAGCATCAGAGGGCACCCTGAGGTGGGAGTCCTTACTGACACCTCTCCCTGTCGCCTGTGAGTGTCCCAATGGACCCTTCTCCATCAGGGGTCTGACAGATGCTTGCTCCTGTGGGTGGGTTGGGCTGTGGTGACCCTTGGGATCCTCAATGTCCACATTTATGGCAGGATCCTTTGCTCAGCTTCTCCACCCTTCTAACCTCCCTCCAGATGCCTTTTTAAACTCTTCCAGCACAAAAAGAACCAGCAGGTGAAATCCCAGCTCACCAACCCTACCTACAGCCCAGCAATAGCCACAAGCCAGGTGTGGGACATCAAAAGCTCTGACCCTGTGGTGGAGGGATGCTCTTTTTGCGGGAGGGATGGATGGTGTGTGGCACATGATCCCAAACTCCCTGCACTGAGCAGGTTGCCTCCTGCCTCGTGACCAGCCTGCACAGAGGAACGCGGCTGCCTCCTTCTCCCAGCGCCTGTTTGTGGAAAGCAAATGTCAGCGTTGTCATGCCCAAGTGTTTATTTTGGAAACAGCCAGGGGCCTGGCCAGCAGGCACGGGGGACATGACCCTCCTCCATGGCAAGGAGGATCAGCCACCCGGCAGCAGCTCCTACCACGCCCCACCGAGGATGCGGCTTGGCCAGAGGGCTCCTTTCTGCTGCCCTTGGCCTGCACCACATCAGGTCTGTCACAGACACTGGCCAGGCTCAGGGAGGGCATCGGGCAGGGCCCTGGTGGCAGCCAAAGCCCGGGGAACACAGACCTGCCTGCGGGTACCACGGCACCTCGGGGTGAGCCGTAAGGGCGCTGGCTCTGGCTGACACCCAGTGTCATTCCAGGCATAGCAGTTCCATGTCCTGGCCTGGAGTGCGAAGAAAATCATCTCTGAGAAGTGTCCTGTTCTCCTGACCTTTGCTCTCCAAATATTTAGGATCCCACAGCGCACAGTCACAGGCCTTGTTGGGCTTCAGTGTGATGCCATTTGCCTCCTGTCTCAGCTGTCCCCAGTAATTCATCTCTGGCTTGCTGATCTGGGGATGTGGAAGATCCTCTAGCACCACCAGGCTTCCCTGAGGTGAGTGCAGGCACCAGAGCACCCTCCCAAGCCCTGTCTGTCCCTTCTTCCCTGCACACCCACATTCCCCCCTTGCCACAGGCTGATGGTCACCAGGAATTGAGGGGACCATCCATGGAGGGCACTCCCCTGTCCCTGTCAGGGTTCACTCTTCCCTCCCTGGTTTGCATCTGTCACTATTCTGCCAGTGACAAGAGAGAGCTCAAGCATGGCCGGAGTGAGCAAACCCTGGCAAAGTGTTGGACTTTGCATTAGGGAAGATGCCGGGAAAGTGCATTTGGGTTCTGTGTAACAAGCAGGAGGAGAAAACTGGGATTTACATGAGCCAGCAGTAAACCCGAGAGGCAAGCCCAGGCCCAAACATAGCCTGGGATTTTTTGGTCAAGGGCAAGGACTGGTGGCTTTGGGCAGGCTCAGACCTGAGCCCTTGGAGGGTTTGAGGTTGCTGTTATAAATTAAGAAGGATGCTCTTCTCTCCTGTGGTGGTTGTGGATTTACTACCCCTGTTTCATCAGTTCCTAGTGGTATCTCTGCACAATGTTTTCTTGGAAGAAAAAAACTGTTTGGAGAGGTCTGGGCTGAGGATGGGGACCTTCAGAAGACACTCCAGAAAGAAGAACTTTGTTTGGACAGTTACACCCGCTCAGTGAGGAGGGAGAGTGCTCAGCTTGCAAGCCCTTGAGGAAATGCCACTGGCTGCCACTGAGTGTTAGTGAGGGTGCAAGGGGAGAAGAGCTCAGGAGGAGGATGCTGAAAGTAGGAGTGACATTTTGAAAGGAGCCACAGTGGCTATTGAATTTCCTTTGCTCTGACGATAGGTACAGCTTATTGTACACCCTAAAATCCCAGGTCTGGCCATTTTGGTTGAATATCCACTTCTTCCACAGAGGACTTCCCTATTGATAGCTGATGCAGTAAAAGAATAAGGATTACTTAACCACAGAAGAGTCAGTGCTTTATTTGAGACAGAGCCATAAAGGATGTGCCCTTCAGAGACCATTGAGACAGAAGTCCCAGGCAGACCCTGCTGTTCAGAAGCCCCTTTGCTACTGCTTGCCATGAGCTGAGGATGGCAAAACACCCAAACCTCAGCCTGCATGGTTTTACGATGAGATAAAAGGGGATTCACAGACAAAAGGGGATTTTAAAAAACTCTCTTAAAATGACAATTTATTAAAATAAATTATTACTAATTGTATTTTCATACTTCTTTTAAAATTATATATAAATTTTCAGTGTACTGCTTGAAATCTTGATAGTAATTTTTTTATTGGCCAGACACTACATTTTCCTACCAAAAGCTGTATTTCTGATGGTTTCCAAAAATAACAATAATTTCAACACAAAATACCAATTAAAAATCATTAAAAAAGTGCCAGTTTCAGATTATGTGAAAAAAAAAAGTGAATTTTCTTTCTTTTTCAGATGGATTTGTTTTCTTGAGAGATGATGTTATTTTCTTGAGGGAAAAGAAACCCCAAGTGATGGCAGCAGCACAGCTTAGATTTTCAGCAGATGCAAGTCAGGTCATGGCCACAGGGACTGGCACTGTGTCGCATGGAGGGAGGATTTAGCTCCGTGTGTTTATGTGATGTCCTCACCCCTCTCCATTTGCTGCTGAAACCACTGATAGCACTCCTGCCTGCACCAACAGGGCTGCAACTGGATGCTGTAGAGCAAAAACCCCTATGGAGATAGAGAGAAAATCATAAGTAAGTGAAAAATGGAAGTTGAAAGGTGAGGTTTGAGGAGAGGAAGTGACTCATGGGTTGGGAATGAGGGATAGGGTCTTGGGGAGGCTCGGCAGCTCGAGCTTCAGTGACCCCCGACTGCGAGGAGTCGTGGGGAGGACGGAGGAGAGGCCAGGCATGGAGCAATGAAAGGAACAGTCGAGCCCAGGGAGAGCTGTGAAACCCTGGAAGACAAGTCCATGGCGGTCATGCAGAAAGGGGAGGAATACCCAGCCTTTCCAGACTGTCTGAGATGTTTATCCTTGTCTCTGCTTTGAGTGGGGGCTGCGTGAGACACAACGAGGTGGAGACTCAAGGGAAGCCAGGAAAGATGATGCATCTCCAGCAATGGCTTAAAGCTGTGTGCAATCTCCTCACTCTGCATCTGCTGCGCTGTGTGGGGAAAGGGGCAGCATTTCCTATGCCACTGTAGCATAGGAGAATGGGGCTAAGTTAGAAATATGTTTGAAATAGTTTGGATATCCCCAAATGAACCCTCTGACCTCCTTCTGCAAAAGCCATCACGTGTGTGCAGCCAGGGCTGGGCGAGTTGGTGAAGGATGTGTGGGTGCAGTGGTGGCACACAGGTACCACATCAAACAATGCAAATGTGGGGGGAGTTAGGGCTCCTTTCCCCACCACCCTCCAGGAAATCTGTGTCTGTGTGTAGTGGGGTTTTTGGTGTATTTGCATTTGGTTGTAAAATAACCTATTAGGATGCCTGCTGTGCCTTAGCAGATGGTGCCTGACATATTGCAAAGATCTTGTGCCCACAAAATGGGACCAGCTCAGGAATCAGAGAGCTTCTTGCAAAGGTGCTGCAGTTGGAGCTGGAGACCAAGCTGTGTGCTCACACACTGGGCTTCTCTGCCTGCCCTAACCCCATGTCCCAAGCTGCCTGCACCCTCCTGTCCCACTCCACGTGGCTCCTGTGGCATCCTCATAGCTCTGAGATCACAGAGAGGGCAAGTGCCAAAAGGCATCCTTGGTCTCTGTCTTTGGAAACACTGAGCTGTTCTTGGCTTCATTAGAGCCTGATTTGCATAGAGGGGAAATACTTGGCTCTAATTGACTTAGTCTGGGCATGGTTTTGAGAGGGACACAATGCTTACCACGGAGTTATGGAGCAAAGTGACTTTTTCCACCACTCAGGGGAAGGAACTATATATATACACATGGATAATAGATATCTGCTTTTGCAGGTAAATAAAGCTCTTCATTTCACCCCACCATAGTGAAAACAGACTTTAAGCTATGACAGCAGTTTGTGTCATTTAATCTATGAACATCCAGATACATCTCTGCCAATCATGCATGGTTTGAGTGAAGTATTTCTAGGGGTAAAGCAGGCTGGAGATGCTGCTTTCTCAAGAGAATGCAGCAGTTGCCTGGAAACCCTGCTGGTTCCTGAGTTGCCATGTGCTAGGACATGAAAAATATTTAATTCAAGGTCTGTTCCCTCAGAGGTATATAAGACAACCTCAAGGAAAAAGAACTGAAGGGGATCTCTTGGTCCTTCAACCTTTGTATCCGATCATTGCTTCTGGGGACAGAGAAGGAAGAACCCTGTAATTTGGAACATGAAATTTTTACTCCAGCTATTGCAGCATGAAGGTGCTCTGTTGCTTAAGTTTTAGCACATATCCAGAAAAGCACAGTTTTTAATGATTTCCTCTGGGTGGAGAGTCCCAGAAATACCACACAGAAACTACCAAAGCCCTGGCTGGGCTTCCACTCTCATGGAGTGGTTTCCATGCTCACATCCAAAAGGCTTGTGGTCAACCCAATTCAAACTCAGCACGTGATGGAGCTCAGCATGGAGAGAGCCAGTCAAGGTATGCTCAACACTTCCCATCTTTTCTGATAAATCTGCAGCACTCATGAACTAAAACTGAGCTTTTGCAAACTGTCTAAGGGAATTTCTCTCTTGCTTTCCTAGCATCCCAGCACTTGGATGAGTCTTGGCAGAAGTTTCAGTGTGGATTCTACTGGGCATAGTACTGGAGACTTTGTTATAGGAGTTGACTTGGAGTCCTCTATTTCTTGAACACTGCTGAGACAAATATTCTGGCTAAGGAATCAACCCAGGCACCCACTAACTTGGAGGCAGCACGTGGGGCCAAGTGCTTGTGTGGAGCACTGTGGGATCCTGTTGCATTCAGCCTGGCTGTGCCCTTCCAGAGATCCAGTAGGTGCCATCACTTTGGATGCTCAAAGATAATTTAAAGAACCCAAACCCTGCAAAACAGCACTGCTCTGGAGCCAGGAAAGCAGTGCCCCTGATGCCATCTACCACAGCTTGGTGGCCACTCTGTGTGTATGTGTGTTAGCCCTATGTTGTCACAACAGGCCTTCAACACACGACATCGTTATGTCCAGGTTGGAGAGACATGGATTTGAAAGGTGGACTATTTGGGATAGGGCACTGGCTGGATTGCTGCAGCCAGAGGGCTGCAGTCAATGGCTCTGTGTCCAGGTGGAGGCCAGTGACAAGTGCTGTCCCTCAGAGCTGTGTCTTGGCACTGGCACTCTTTAATATTTCCATCAATGGCATCAATTTCCATCTCCCACAGACCGTGGGATTGAGGACACCCTCAGCAAATTTGACACCAAGCTGAGTGGTGCAGGTGGCACTCCTAAAGGATGGGATGTCACCCGGAGGGAACTGGAGAAGCAGGCCCATGGGAAACTCACAAACTTCAAGAAGTCCAAGTGGCAGGTGCTGGTCACTGGGCAATCTTGGCAATCCCAGACGTGAATATGGACTGGGAGAAGATGTCACAGAGAGCAGCCCTGTGGAGGAGGACTTGGGGGGTCTAGTGGATGACAGGCTGGACATGCACACAGCACAGAAGACCAGCCAGATCCTGGGCTGTGTCCAAAGCAGTGTGCCAGAGGGTCAAGGCAGGGGATTCCCCTGCTCTGCTCCGCCCTTGCGAGGCCCCACCTGGAGCACTGCATCCAGTCTGGGCCCTGCAACACGAGAAAGTCTTGGACCTGCTGAAGTGGGCCCAAAGGGGCCACAAATGTGATCAGAGGGATGGAGCAGCTCTCCTATGGAGACAGGCAAGAGATTTGGGGTTGTTGAGCCTTGAAAACAGAAGGTTTCAGGAAGAACTCATTGCAGCCTTCCAGTACTTGAAGGGAGCTTATAAAACAGGAGGTGAGTGACTTTTTACACAGAAAGGTAGTGCCAGGACAAGGGGGAACTGTTTTAAACTAGAAGAGAAGATATTTAGATTAGGCCCTGGGAGAAAATTCTTCGTTGTGAGGGTGGCCAGGCCCTGGCACAGGCTGCCCATGGAAGCTGTGGACTCCCCATTCCTGGCAGTGTTCAAGGACAGGCTGGGCTGGGCTTGGAGCAACCTGGTCCAGTGGAAGGGGCAGGGGGTTGGAACTAGGTGATCCTTAAGGTCCCTTCCAACCCAAACCATTCTATGATTCTGTGGTTTTATGATTCTGTGATTCCAGGATTCCAGGATTCAATGAACAGGCCCCACCCCATAACAACAGGTCCCACCCTGTGACAACAAGCCCAGCCCAGACCCCTCTCCAATATAAACCCCCCCTTCCCACAGCAGGCTCAGCTGTGGAGCAGAAGGTGCTGGGCAGGGGTGAGGATGGAGGTTTTTGTGGTTTTTTTTTTTTTTTTTTTTTTTTGGGGTTTTTTTTTTTTTTTTTGGTTTTTTTTTTTTTGTTTTTTGTTTTTTGTTTTTTTTTTTCTGCTCCTAGAAAAAATAGGCAGGCAATCTCACGCTGCTGCTTGGAAAGCAATCTCTGGAATATTCACCAGGGATGGATTTGTTGACTGTAAAATTAAAGGAGGCTTTGGGATTAGGGATTCTGACCTCTGATCTAGCTCTTCCTGAGGCTATGACTGCAGGTTGGTGTTTTAGCTGGAAAGAAGAAATTTTTGCGCTAGCAAGTAACAATAAACGAGCTTAGTATAGGTTTGTTATGCCTCTGTTAGAAAGACTTTAAATGTGTAGCCCTAATTGAAGAGAGCACCAGGTTAAAACTCAGTAAGGGAAGTTTATTGAAGGTTTTTAACATTTTTTGATTCTAAAAACTTGACTTTTTTTTCCTAGAAAAAAGTGTTTTACTTTACTTTCTGAATCCATTTTTGACGGAATGAAAAACATGAGCTGAACTTTGTGTTTAGGTGGCATTTCCTCTTTATCTATACTAAAGTGGTAGGGGAAAGGTAAAGGAGCTGGAGGAAGAGAAAAAAAATTGATTTTAAAAGATTGGCCCTTGTCTCCTAATCTTTTTGATAAAAGCATTTCTAAAAGATTTTTTGAGAACAATCATTGTTTCTTCTTGAAGTACACAGGCTGGAAAGAGTTGCATTGTGGTGGAATGAGCCTTTCACTTTTTAAAAGAAACTTTGGCAAAATATCTATAGTTTAACAGAAGGATTTTAAATTGCAGTCATCTTGAATGCTCAGAATTCCTTCCATTATCTTCTGAGAACTCTGCCATCTGCATGTGTGTATATATACATGTATATGTATTTTTTTTTCTTTTAAGGCACAGCAGTTGAGAGATACTGCTGAAGAGACATTCCTTTATTTTCTGATGATCCTCCAAAGCTGCCTGTGCTGTAAGTGAATGATGGAATAATTGTAGTCTGGATAAAGCTTTTAGTGCTGAGCATGAAAAAATAAGCAGTGGGAATGGGGCTAATTTGTCTCTCCCCTTGGAGAAAGAAGACTCTTGTGGCCCAGTTGCCATAGTGTCAGCCAGAACTGATTTGCAAATGAAGGGTCTGAAACTCTAGATGAGTGTATGGCTGCTCCAAGAGTTCATCCCATAATTTTCTCTGTGCTTTTGTCTGCTTTACTGCTCTGGGGTAGGGCCAGGTGCCAGCAATATGACAGCAAGGGGTGCACACAGCCAGCAAATCCATTTTGGGCTTAGCTATGAGCATCCCAGGTGAAAAGTGTTAGCTTAGTCTGACTGAAGTGTCACCCTCCATCTCCAGGAGGTGACTCTACCTAGGATATCATCTGGGGAAGGGAAGGATCTGCCCTGGATTGTTCTGCCCATTTGCAGTGGGGTGTTGCCTTCATCTTTTGAGCCTCTATTACCAGGGCAGTCCATGCTCCATGTACCCACCAGGATTTGCTTTAGAGAGGTGTTCTTGATGGATGGAGTTGGATGGTTGGGGTATGGAGGGAGAGGAACATTTTGGCCATTTGTAATGAGTCTGTTTTGCCTTCTGCTCAGGTTCCCTGATGTGCCAGCAGCTGGGATTGGTGGTCCCTCAGGACAGCAGTGCCTGGGTATAAACTTCACTGGGATTGTAAGGTAAGGACAAGCTTTGCTCCGCAGGAAGAAGCTCCACCAGCTATGCAGCCGCCTTGTCCTTGTGGCCTTGTGTGTCACCATCTGCCACGGGCTTACAGGTAAGAACTGTTTGCTTTTCTTGGAGAGATGAGTTTAAAGGTGAAGCTGATTGTTGTCATGCGTTTATTGCTATTGGTTTGTTGTGCCAATGTGGAGCTTATTGCAGTGTTATCCTATTCATGTCTATTCACAATTCTGCTTTGGTGTTTTAAAAATTCCTTCTAAGTTCTTTGTGGTGCTGCTTAGGGCAACTTTGTCCATTTCTGATGAGTAGTGATGATCTTCTGGGTTTGAGGACTGAGATGTGACATGGATGGCAGTTACTTTGATTTATATTGTCAAAGGGAAGGTTAAAAAGTTGATTTGATGTATGTCTTGTACACAGAATCTGATGGGAATGTGGATTTTTTTTTCTGAAATTTTCTTTTGTTTTGCTACATTGTGCAGACCTTTGAAGAGCAGTCTTTGGAAGCCTTCTGAAGATAAGGGGCTGGATGTATTTGTGTTTCAGCTGTCCCATGTGGTAGTGCAGGCTGGTGGGATGGGAGAAGGTCACCTGCAGAATCTGAGGTTCCATGGTGAACAAACCAACTCACATGTGTGAGTCTGATTTGCTTGCAAAGATCCAGAGTAGCAGAAGAAGCATTTCATAGGATGTGAGTCTGCTGTTGAAGTCTCATTTTTCTAGTTTTTCATATCCAAATGTGCTGTTTTAGGACAAGTGGATGATTTGCTACATGTGTTCCCTGTGGGATGGTGAGTGAGCAGTGAAGGGGATCAGGTGTAGCTGGGAGTGTAACCAAATACCAGTCCAACAAACCAGCTCTTTTGGCTCTGTGGAACCATGTCAAGCTTATTTCTTTTCTTATTGGGAAAGGATGTTTGCAGCACATGGGATTTCTGGGAATTCTTCCTGGGTTAAACCACAAGTAGAGCAGAAGCTGTGCTCATCTAAAGTGCCTGTCCATGCAGCTCCACCCCGAGCCTTCACAGGCTGTTCTCTGCATGGGAAACCAAGTCCTGGGACTGAGCAGTGTCTAATGGCACAACAATAAGATCAGTTTCAAACTGAATCTGCTAAAAGATGTAAAGAATAAATCTGCTCCTTCTGTTAGCTTCGTGTTCTGCAGAGATATTCTGGAATACCCTCACTCTGTTGTTTATCAGAGTCTCTGGGCAAGGCATTGGGCATTTTTTTAATAAGGAGTGAAGATGCATCAGTGGGACTGAAGCTGGCCTGGAAGATATTTGGGAATGATATGGTTTCTGTTTGTGGTTTTTTTTTTTTTTTTTGTTTTGGTTTTCCCCTGGGTGACTTGTCTCCTTGAATAACTGAGGGTCAAGATAAGTCTTCAACTTTATATTGAGTTTTTGGATATCATTTAACCCTGTATAATATGTAAAATATGTATTTATATGTTAGTAGGTTTCATATTGGTACAGAGTAATCCTAACAAATCCCTTTTCTTTCAGTTAGTAAGCAAAATAAAGACTAAAATCCTCACTGATTTGGGGGGAAAAATCCTGCAGATATTTCTTGACCCTGCTTTATGTCCTGGTGTTTGTTACCAGTCATTGGCACAATCAGAGATCTTCATTACAACAGCTGAAACCAGAGTCTCTGAAATGTGGAGTGGTATGTTTGACCTGGTGTTAATTGTACTTGTCAGTGGTCTGTAAGTGGCAGGGTGAGGGCAGATGTGTTATAGATGGCTCTCCTGAACCAAGATTCAGTAGCAGAACAGGATGTGGCTTTCATAAAGGGAATCCCTGTATCTGGCAACACCAGCTTCAGATCCTGGGAACCAGCACCCACAGAAATGGACAGTACTGGGGTTTGCTTGGATGCTGGGAGGCAGCAGCAGATCAGGTATTGTGAGGGCTGGGTGAGGAGCTCCCACCTGAGGCCCTTGGCTTGGAAGCAGGAAAGCTGAGATGGTGCCTTGTTCCTGGGCAGGATGTCTTCTGCTGGGAATGGGGTCAGCTGCCTCACAGACTCTTGACTTGCTCCCTCTGACATGTGAGCTCCAGATTGTATCCTGGAAATGTGCAGCTTCCACAGCAAGGCTGTTTCTGATCTTTTTCCTGAAATGTAAGAAAATTCTGCTGTAACAGAGGAAAATAAGGCTTTTATGAGCAATGAATCCAATGCAATCATGGTTGCAACCTTTACTCTCATGTGGCATTTTTTCCAAAATGCATTCACCTTTCCCTGGTCTCCTAATGATTCTCTGGGCAGCAGTGTGCATGGCATGCATCTGGTTCTGAGCTCTTTGTGAGGTTTAGGTGATCCTATTTCTGTGTTTGTGGGACAGTTGAACAGTTTTTGCTTCCTTTGTCTTGATGGACATAAACTAGTCTGTCTTTATTTTTCTCCTTTGTTTCACCCAATTCACAGCAGCTTTATTTTTTAAGTTCAGTAAAGTCTGATCAAGGGGTATAAAAAGTGGGAGAATGGCTTTGACCTTTTTACAGGGATGGAGAAATCAACAATCAGTGCACCAGTATCTTTGCAGTTAGGTCTTGAGTTTAAGAGAAGAAAGTTAAATATTCTCATCTCAGAAACATGAAATTAACATGACTTTGTCAGTATGTGAACTGCTATTGCCAGGAGGAAATGGAATTATTAATCTCCTTTGGAGGTGTGTGAATAAAACAAACACCTGATTGCTAGATCTATATTCAAAGTAGAAATCAAGCACATTCCTATTTTATTTAAATAGTGAAGAGCAAGCTGCACAGAGAAATCTGGAAGTGACTGGGCTCAGTGCACAAATAATTGAGTTAAATTCTGTTCTAGCTGTTACCTTGGAGGGTCTTGCCTACCCCTCCACATCTCTGAAATGGAACACACAAACAAGAGTGTTTTGCAATAGTGTGTGGGGCAGGTTCCTGTGGTGGCTAGTCTATTAATCTGCATGTGTTAGCAACCCAAAACCAGAGATCAGGGGAATTACAGGGCTTCATTCAGGGCTGTTCGTGTCAGGAAAAAGTGAATTTGGTCTTGTGGGGACTAATATCAGTTCATGTATGAGGGTCTCTTACTGTTGGAGCCAAGCTGGGTGAGAAGCTGGCTGCAGTGAGGGGCCCAGTTTGCTTGAGCTGCCTAGGTTTCCTTTTGTATTCCTTGTGTAAGGTTTTGCCTTCATTCTGGAGTCTCCTCACATATTTTGCAAGTTAATAATAAAGCTTGTAAGAAGAGGTGTACTGGGAGAAGGAACATGCTGTACAAGCCTGGATCTTGTATTATTTCTAACTCTTCTGTGGTCCCATGGCAACTGCTGGCCAACAGATAGGGCTCTGTAGCTGCTCCAGTGTCACAGAATGAGCTGGGCCTTTCATCTGGCTTGTCTTGGGTTTCAGGGGAGTAAATGTTTACCCCGTGTTTGCTCTGCACCCCTTGAAGTTCTCCTAGATGCCTTGTGACCACAAGTTTTTCCTGAAAAGTGGAATAGGACACCTTTTTGGCTGCCTCTAAACCATGGAAATTTTGCTGAGATTTTTCTGTGAAAAAGGAACAATACAATCTCAACATAGAAGTTAATTATAGCAATGGAAATTTCCCTTAAAGACTTTCTGATGTGAGGCTGGTATTGCTTTGCAGCAGGATAGAACGCTCAGAAATGCCACTTCTAATGAAAAATGCTTCAGTGGCAAATACTTTCCACAGTGCAATGGTTATTCTTGGGTTTGTCTGAAGCACATTGAACCTCTGTATTTCTTTGTGGAGTTGCATAGCATGGTTTGGCTCTGCTTCTTCACTCTTGCTCAAGTGCAGTGCTGGTCTAGGTGAGGTGGGTGCCAGAGAAGTCATGGGAGCTGAGTATGGTAATGTTGTGCTCAGGCTGTGTTTTGTGTTGAGCTGCTGTATGAACTAAGACAGTTCTGAGCCTTGGAATCAGGAATATTTTCTTCTGCTACCTTGGCCCCTTTGAAATCATATCCCTTATTCTCATCCCTGTCTTAAACTCCATCTAGATTGAGGTACTCATGATATACCTGGGTTTAAATAGGTGATAATTCTCCTAAGAATTGATCCTCTAGGCTGGTTGCCAGGGAAAAGACAGCCTTGGATGTAAGCAACAGGTCTTGTCTTACACAGACACTAAAGCAGGATTCTGGCAACAGAACACTTTTTTTTCCCCCTCTGTAATGATGATTTTATTGAGAGAGGGCAGAAATTTTCATACAGCTGAGGTATCCCATCTGCTCTTATCCTGTTCAATCTCTGAACAGTACTTAATTTTCTGGAAACTTGCTGATTTCCCTCTCTTTTCTGGAAATCTCTGGAAATCTCTGCAGCTACCATAACGGAAGGCTTATGTTGCCTTGGGAGGTGTGAAGCAAGTGGCCAGCATGGGACATGGTATCAGGTTGCCACTGGAACTAATAAAAGGACTGATAATCTTGTCATGTTTTTGAATACTCAGGCAACGTCTGTGGCCTTAATACAGAGGGGAGGAGGGGAAGGGAATGGAGAAGGGGCTGGCCATAAGCCATAACAAGTACACTTGTTAAATAAAAGAACTCAAGGGTTTTGTAGGTCACTGTGATGCTCTCTTCAGGATGTCCTGGTACAGTGGGAATTTAGAGGCTGTGGCCAGAGCTGGCACAGCTCCTCCAGCACTGTGCTGTGCCTGGCAGGCACCTGCCTTTGCCACACTAGAGGTGGGGAGGTGGTGGGATTCTGCCATTGGGTGCCATGATGGCTGTAAATGCAAGTGGGGTTAAAGGGGGTTAATGCAGTGATGGAGAAGCTCAGCAGGGGCTGTTATCATGCCTTTATTGCATAGGAGATTGTTCAGAAAGATTCTGCACTCGGATGGAGCTTTGCCCTTTAGTGCTGGGGTGCCTAAAGTCTGGGTTCTGCTATAGCACTGAGGCAGCCCCTTTTTGGCAAAGCTGAGACCTCATCACAAGGATGGGTTTTCGTTCACAGCTAAGTCTCTCATGTCTGTATCTCCTGGAGGACCTCTAGATGTGCTCTAGGACCATTGTAATGGCCCTGAGCAAGAGCCATTACAATGGTCCTAGACCATTGTCTAGGTGTTGAGAGCCATCCTCTTCTTTCTGAGCATCTTAGCTGGATGTGTATGTGAGTGACCTGGGGTTTCAATGGCCTGTGGCTTCTTCTTCCAATACAGTCCTCCCATGTTAACTAGTCTTGGATCCAAAATAAATGTGTAGCCCTAGAGCCAGAGCTCAGCATTTTTCAGACCACAGCACAAAATCTTGGCCCTGTTTGCTTTTCTCTTCTGGGCCCTGTGGGTTTGGTGCGGTAGCATGGTCTGAGGGAACCTTTCTCTTCTGGAGGGTGAGGATGGAGAGTACAGGCTTCAGTCCCTCCTGGCTCTGCAGGTGAGGGTGTCTGTCACCAAGTGTCTGTGCAGAGCCTGGGATGCCTCTCTTTCTGCTGAGCTTTGGGGGGAAAAAAGGAGTTTATCCATGCCTGAAGAATTGTGTCAAGTTCCTACTGCAGGAACAAATTAAGGGTGAATCCACCAGTTGGAGGCCTGTTGTGGCAGAAGCTTCTGTTTACTGCCTGAAAAGTTATAGACTCAGCAACATGAGTTATGGAGCCTTCTCTAGCACCCATAAATCTTGGAGGAGAATCAGAGTCTTCAACCATGTACCCACCCAGGCTAATACCATTTCTTGCAGCTGGAATTAATCATGGCATTAGGCAAACAACGGGGGTTCATTAGGACCAAAGGTGACTTTAATTTAATTGAAATATAACTTGGCAAGTAAAGAGGCGATCCAGTTCACAACACCTAATGGGAGGTCTGGGTTATATATGGAAAAGTTAATGGCCGTAAAAATATCCAAACAACATATTTGTGCACGTGTTCCAGTAAAAGTCTGAGCCAACTACTTTTTAATGGTTTGGGTTTTCAGATGTATATATTCATGTTCTTAAAATAAGACTAAGACTATATGAGTGTGCACAGCACAGAAATATGAGGTGGGTGAGGGCATGAGGGAGAGGAGCCTCATGGTCAGGACAGCACTGATGAAAGCCACCATCCTCCCTGTGCTGTAGGAGGCTGCTGGACATCTTCTGTCCCTAGAGGGTTTGTCTGTGTCATGGATGCTACAGCCTTGCTCTTAGAGACTGAGGAATAAAGGTTGTTACCTGTTTTTGTGGTGTTTTGGATAAAGGCGCCATGCAAGTGTACCCAAAAATGGATGTTTGGAGTTTTTGGCAGTTTCATGTATTTAGATTTCATACAACTACATGAGTCCAAGAAATAAATGAAAATCCCGTTAATAACGATATTGGCATTCCCTTGTGAATGACCACCCACATCCCCCAAAATAATCATATTTAAATACCGGTTAAATCAGCCTGTAAATCAGTGTGACAACACAGGTCTTTTAACCTTCCCTCCCTCCTGTATAACAGGTCCTCCCATTTCTGCATACACACGGCCTCATAAACTGACTCCTACATAAAATATTATTTATATTTTATTAGGTAAATATATGACAGTATGCACACATCGGTGGGCTGTGACTTCATAGGACCAGCCTGCAGATTTTGTACTATGTAGCATTATACCTATTTTATTCCCCAGGCTGTTTTCATAGAGAAGGGGCCATCTATATTTTCATGGGCATGAAATCTGTATATCCAGCAATGAATGCAAATCTCTACTTTGGAATGGACCATTGGAAATAGAACTGTATACCCACAGATTTTAATTTTTTTTGATCCCCTTTGCACTGGTGTTTTTCCTAGCCCTCAATTGCTCATGAAAGAGCTCATCTGAGGGGCCATGATGGAATATTGTCTTGTAGTTGATCAGTGTGGGTGGTGTGATGCCAGCATTGTGGAAGTTTGTGAGGTGCTTGGGTTGAGAACCACAGAAGCATTAAGGTTGGAAAAGACCCTTCAAGAGTCCAACCTTTACCATAACACTGCCAGGTTCACCACTAAGCCATGTCCCCAAGCACCACCTGATCATCTTTGTGTTCTTTGAACACTTCCAGGAGCAATGATTCCCCCCCTTCCCTGGGCAGCCTGTCTTTATGCTTGACCACCCTTCCAGTGAAGCATTTTTTCCCAAATCTAGTAGGTGAAAGTAAAGAGTCTTAGATGACAGTGGCTTAGATGTGACTAGTGAAAGACTATTTATGCATGGAAAGAAAAAATAAGTGCAGGGCGGGGGGGAAACAGAAGCAAGATAGAAATAAAAGGGTCATGCAGGAGGTTTTAGCTCGGTGTTATCGTTTGGGCAGGTCACTTGGGATGCTTCCATGCTGGAAGGGACTCAAGGAGGCACTTGGAGAGCACACAGGCAGGCGCCGGGTAGGAAAAGAATCCATCTCTTGATGGCTCGGCTGAGATTGCCATATGGTTCTGCTTAGATGGTGCCTCTTGGGGTTTGCTCTGTCTTTCGGTGGCCTGTGTGCCTGTTTCTCATTTCAGCAGCTTCTCTGATGGTTTTATCTCCACGTCCTTTGGGTTTTGGACTACTGGGGAAAAGGCAGTCTTTTTTACCAGCTGACTTCAGCCTTCAGCAGGGCTCACCTTGTAGTCAAGCTGGCTTTAAGCACTTCCTTTTCAGTAAAGCAGCTCTCTCAGAAGTTTTGTGAAACCTACAGTTTGTTAGCAGGAAAAGAAAAGTGAGATAAAGTGACAAATGAAAAACTTGCTGCAGACAGGAGATGGTGGGCTTCCAAGCCCCAAGGGGAAGAGAGGGAGTGAATGTTCATAGTGAACCCCTTTCATTCTTGCCACAGCAGATGAGAGATAGGCAGTCATTTCTGCTCTTATCTCTGGTTTTAGCACGGAAATGTGTCTGCCAGACACCTCCTCCCTGTGCTGGAGCTGTCTCCAAAGGGATCTCCCCAAAAGGGGGAGCTTTTAGCCCACCATATGGTGTATCCCCCACTGTCTGGCCTGTTTCACTGTGTTGGTGACCCTGCTGGACAAAAAGTGTGTTCTGCACCTTGAGGTTACCCCTAAAACTTGCCCAGCCTCTCTGGGATGGGGGAAATGAGGAGTGAAAGCAGCCATGTTTCACCTTGAAAGCCATAGCTTGGGTTCCTTCTTATCAGACCTCTGCCACCCCTTAAGACTTGGAAAATTTCCCCCAGAGGAGGTTACTTTTCTTTTTGTTACTGCAGGGAAACAGCAGCACAGGGAGATGAGCTGACTTTGAGGTCTCTGTAGGGTCCCACATGACAGCTCTTCCCACGCCTCCTCCTCCTGACATCTGTTAACATCCCTGTCTGTATGGTGCCTCAAAAGGCCAAAATGCCAAAAGAAGTGTGTTTATTTTTAACTGCTGATGGCATATTTGACCTTCCCCAGCACTTTTTGGCACCTGGTGTCTTGACTACCTTCACATGTGTGACCCTGCATCTGTGAAGCAGCCCTAAAGGACTTGACTTTAGCTGTCAATCAGCGTGTGGGAGCCTGATCCTGTCACCTTTGTGGGCCTGATGCTGCCCATGCCAGCCCTGCCCTTTGTCCCTGTGCCAGCTGGTGCCTGACACAGCCCCCCTCTAGCACATTGACTCCATGCAGCCTCTTGGAGTGCTTGGTGCATGGCAGAGGGGTGACAGCAGAAGGACCTGTGCAAAACCTCTGTGATGGGTGTGTTTGCTCAGCACTGTGGTGGCCTTGTGTTGGCTTGGTGCCCTTCAGCCTGGCCAAGAGGCCGGGGAGAGTGAAAGCGAGCCAGTTGGTTGTTCTTAAAAATTTCCTTGGAAGAAATCTAGGTTGGTCTCAGCCCTGGTCTGCTCCACCAGAGCTCCTTCCTCCTTTGCACTGGAAGTGTGGTTCTCTTCACAGGCTCTGACTCCTGCAGCCTCCAGGGCTAAACCTCTGTGGTTTTTCCCGATCTACTGGGCCCACGAGGCTATGAGAGGCACCACAGCTCGGGCAGGGATGGAGTGAGGAGTGGATTGAATGAGATGCTGAGATGTCAAATGTACTCTGGCTCCTCCAGTGCTTCACTCTCAGCTTTTTTGCACAAGGATGGATGTGAATATTGTTGCAGTCTTGTTTCCATGCAAATCTGGGGGCACTGAAGGGTGTTGGGCTCAAGCCCAAGCTCTCACTCACATTCTGGGGGCTGCATGTGTCTGTCCTCACCCCCTTCTCACTCTCCAGCCTGGACTTGCTGCTCACTGAGCAAAGCCAGCAGTGAGGCTGAAAACCAAGGAGTTGATGGGGCTCAATTTGCTTTTCTGGGCTTCTGTGCAAAGTAGCATTTGTCAGAAGGTAAAGGAGGTAAACTAGTTCCTAATTAGTCTGCACAGAGGGTCTAATGCTATGAATGTGGAGTGAGCACTATAAATCCAGCTTCGGGCTGGCTGCATGGTAATTTCCCTGTATAGACAAGCCTCAAGTCACAATTCATTATGGCTCTGCTTCATAGACCCTCCAGTGTTGTGCTTCCCCTTTGCTGAGGGCAGATTGTCAAGCTGTGACCCTGCCTTAGTTAATTAACCTTCAAATGGGATTTATTTTCCCTTAGTTACTTGTGCGTGCACACATTTGGTAATAATGACTGTCCGCTTTCCTTGCTCTCGCTAAAAGGGGAGCAAGTCATTTGTTACAGTGTTTTACCAGGGGTAAAAAAATAAAATTAAAAAAAAAAATCCAGGCCTCAACTTTCATGGAAAATTGATAGCTTTATGCCAGAAAGAGACAGTTCCATCACAGCCACTTCTTCAGCTGTCTGCAAATATTTGAAACCCTGAGATATTTAATGTTTTTCAGATGGCGATAAATCTGCAATAGTGTGGGCTCGCTCGAGCTCAGTGAGAGATGAAGTGAGATAGGAGAAAATGCATGAGCCAGCACGGGAGAGGTATTGCTGCTCACACTTCTGCTGATGTCAGGACAGGTTTTCAGGACCTTCCAACATACCAGCTGGCTTCTCTTCGCCAGGGAAAAATATACACAAATGTGAGCTTCCAGTTCATTTCCCATCCAGTTGTGAGCTAAATGTTTGCTTTTCTTTGTCTTCTTCCCCCCCCTTTTATTATTTTTGCAATCTGACATTAAAAATATGAACCTACAGCTGGGGAAGAAGAAATGTTACTGGCTGAAAGCTTTTTTTTCTTGTCTTTTTTTTTTTTTGCATCTGTCAAGCTTGAGATATTGCTCAGGGTTTGTTTGTTTAACCTTTTGTTTGCTGTTCAGAACCTTGGTGGCAAGTTGCAGAATGTGATTTGGTTGCAGATGTGTTGGTGTCTTACATTGGGTTTTTTTAAGGAGGAAAGAATAGTCAGATATCTCCATGTGCTTTGCTTGCAGCATTGCCTCTGCCTGGGGTAAGCCTTGAATATCTTTCTCTGTTCCTCTGATACACCTGATGTGCTTGGATGTTGCTCTGTAGGGAGGTGCATGGTCCAGGGGAAGGCTGTGGGATTGGCAGGGACCTTGAGGGCAGGAATGAAATCTTATCTGTGGCACATCCATTAGGAATGAGTTCTGAGAAGGAACAGGAGAGGGTTCAGTCTGGCTTTCAAGATCCTGGGGCTGTGTGTGTCTCCCAAGCAGAGCGGAGTGGTGACAAGCTGGGGAATACGGTGAGGTGCAGATGCTTAACTGAGCTAATTGTCATCATCCTCCAGAAATATGGATGGTAAGCTGCAGCAGAACCTGTTAGCACTGGAGCAGGAGGCCACCTGAATATTTTCTTATTTATTTTCCTTTGGAACTAGGGAGTAAAACAGTTATTGCAGAAAACGCTGCTTAATTTGTTGGGAGGAATCAAAGAGCAGTCTGGTTCTCCAGATACCAGCACCTTTCACAGCAAGTGGGTGATGCCAGGGGGATTGTGTGTTGTGAGCAGCCTGGAGTAGCAGAGGGTCTGGGCTGGATCTCAGTTTGGGTTTCTTGCTTTCAGCCTGCCATGGCTAAATCAAATTCCCCCCACTGCAGCTGTGATTCACTGATGGGTTTTGTCCAAGTGTCTGTTCGTGAAGTTTTAAAGAGACAGAAACACCTCAGCAATTTGATTTTGGCAAACAGCTGTGAGCCAAGTGTGGAACAACAACAAAAAAAATCCCTGTAAAAATCAGGGAAAATGCCTGCAAATTTCCACACATTTCACAGAGGCGGTGTGGTCTCAGAGGCAGCAGGGTGGTCTGGATGTTTTAGCAGTGGTGCAGAAAACCAGGCACTCCTGTGCTCAAATGCCAGCTGCACCATCGATGGGCCATTTCTCCTTGGCAAAGGCACTTGACCTTTCCGTGTCTTGTTCCTCTCTTCTCCCCTTTCCCCCTTTTTTTACCTTCAAAAATGAGAATGAGTGGCCCCAAATCTGGGTGGTGGCCAGCGTGGGCCTGGCACAGCCAGGGAAGGTGGGGCAAAGGTGGCTGTGTTCCCAGGTTCCAAGGGAGGCCAGGGGCTGGGGATGTTCCAGGAATGAAGATCGTCTTTGACCTCCATGGAGGCCTCGACCCCACAGCACAAGCTGTTAATGCTTAGCTGCCTCCCACCTCCCTGCTCTGCTCACTATCCCAGGGAAGGGAAGAGGTTTTTCTAGCACTTGGGCAGCCTGGGTTTGGCAAACCAAAGTGCTGTCTCCACACCCTGCTTTTACATATTCATGCCTATCCAAAATGTTCCCTTCTGGGCTGGACTTTCCCAGGCTTCACCTCTGGTCTGTGAGCTCATGAATCATGGGGAAGGAAACTCTTTTGAAAAGGGTGAAATTATTTTGGGCAGAGCTGCAGCAGCTAAAATGGCCTAAATGCTGTCTGCAAAGGTGGGGTGAAGGGCGAGCAGTTGTGGGGAGGTGCAGGGGCTTGTTGGGCTATGAATTTGGGAAAGGGAGATGAGAAAGCAACCCAGGCATCCTGGCTGTCCTCTTTCCTATGCAGTTGCCTCCCCTGCCTGTCTTCTTACTGACAATCCCAATTTCTCTGCTATTGAATGAATGGAAAAGCTCCAATAGGAATTGATTCAGGCCCTAAATTTTGAGCTCTCTGAGGACATCCAGAGCCTACTGCCAAGTTCAGCAGAGCTTTGTAAAATGTGCATTTCAGTTACTTTTTCTTTTTCTCGTCTGATGTTTCAAGAACGGGATTAGGAATTTGGGTGAAATAACCCAAGAGAAAGAAGAATAATTGGTAGCTCAGTGTGCCAAAGTTGAGGATAAGGTGAATATTTTTTTCTTCTTGTTGTCCTGATGGTGCTCATGGCACAAAACCTGCAGCTAAGAAGGACCTGCTGTGCTCAGGATTTTATCCCCTTTCTGCCAGTGAGCATCCCTGAGTGGCTGTTGGCAGAGAGCTGCCAGGCCCCTGAACAATTGTAAATCAAACTGTCCCTCTAGGACAGCTGGAACTTGCATCCAGAGCTGCTTTTGGTATCCCTGCGTCCAAGGGATGTGAGGTGCTCTCTGTCCCTCCCCTCTCCTCCTGGGCTTACACCCACTGCAGTTACTGTAGAACAAACAGGGTGTGTGGTGGAGGGAACACTGCTCTTTTGACTGAGACCATCTGAAGTGAAAACACCAACATAATTTAAGGCTTCTGACTTTTTAAAACTTGTATTGGTGTGATTCTGGGCTTAACTTTCCCTTCTGCTATTATTCAGCGTAACAGGGACCTAGCCACAAGTCAGGCTGCAGTGCTGGCTCCTGCCAACTCCCCTGAAAAGTGAATAACTGGAGAGCTACCTAGCAGAATAGTCAACAAATGGTCCATGTAGCTCTTCTGGAAACAAATATTATTTGCTTTCCTAGATCCACCCAAATAATGTTGTTTGTTCTGCATAATTGGCTTAAAAAGAACGAAGTGTGTATCATCTTAACCCTATGAAAATGTAGTGTGAGTAACTATGGAAAGTTCTTGCCTGTTGGATTCAGAGTATGAGCTGCATGACTTTAATTTTAATAATGATCTTTGCTCAATAAAAGTGCTTTTTTTTCTCTGACGAGGAATCCAACATGTTCTTATTTTCCAATTAATGCATTTCCTGGAAATTTCCACTTTCTTGTAGCTTGCTGTTCTAGGGCAGCAGAAAGCAATAATGAAGTATTTTGTTGTAAGATGAGGTTATTTTTATAGGCTGCAGCCACAATGCTTTTTCTGACATTTTATGATATATAATTATTAGCAATGGGAACCAAAATACTTTTCCCAAGGATTGAAATGATTCTAATGTATTTTGTAGCATGTTGACCATGCTTTTTATCCTTTCTCTTATTTCTTTGTATCCAGGTCCAACAAAGCACTTAAAGAAAGCACTACGAGAATTCTTTGACAACCCGTTTCCCCCTTGCTGTCCCCTAACCCCTATTTGGAAACTGAAGCCTTTGTCAAAAACGAAAATTTTAACAGAAAGTTCCTGCTTTTGCTGTGTTTTCTGTGGGAAGTGTTTCCTCCCAGCAGCACTTTGGTAAAGGTATGGAGATGGGATAAGGGGGTGGCTCCAGGCTTTACTCTGCTGAGGAAGATGTGGGGTTTTGGCCAAGGCACTCCTGGGAGTTGGGGATCTGGTTCTCTTGCAAGCTGTGGTTTGGGCTGCTCAGGGTTTTCTGAAGAGCAGAGGAGAGAGTGGAGCAGGGCTGTAGTACCAAGTCCTCCTGCCCCTGGATGGAGTGTAAAAGGCAATGCTCCTGGTTTGGTATGCATGGGGCTCTAGCACAGAGCTCTGGTTCCCTCAGCTGTGGTCCTGGGGAGATATCTCCCCAGTGCTCCTAGATTGGTGTTTGAGAATGCCATGGAGCCAGCATCCACTTTTTGACCCTCTTGTAGAGTGAGCAAGGGCTGGCACATCTCTTGTCCTGTAGCCTTGGCTTTCCTCCATGTTTGTTGCAGGAAGAAATTTCCAATAGATGAAAAAAAAAATTGAGATGGGGAATTGACTGGAGGTCAGCTCTTGTGTGTAATCTCAGGCTTAATTTTTCAGTCAAGGGACCCCACCGCTTTGAGATTTGACTTGCTCCACTCTTTATAGCAGCCTTTAATTCTATCAGGAGGTGTTTGCACCTCATCTTGGCCATGTTTGAAAGCACTCAGCAGCAAATGTATCTGAATACACATGCCATCTTTCCTT
>NW_005054347.1:4415979-4428311 GCF_000277835.1 Geospiza fortis
TTAGGGGTTTTAAAATTCCTATAAGCTACCAGAGCCTTCTTTCTGGAGAGGAGCACCAAGTGCTGATGCTACTTAAGATGGGAAATTCATGGGTTTGCTCTAGGCATCTAAATGAGTGACTGACCCTGGTAGCACTGCTGAAGGAGCAAGAATCTTGTACTGGAGAGGCAAAGAGTTTCCACTGGAAGCCTGTCCCACTGTGCTGGACAGCCCCTTCACTATCTCGTGGAGCTGCAGCACTCTGGGGACATTCTCCATATTACAAATGGACTTTGTGACCTCTCGTGTGCATCCAAGTGAAGCACAAGCAGGGCTGTATGCGTATTTTGACAACTTTAAATTAACATACCATAGCTGCCTAAGTGTTATGACAATGTTCTGTGATCACAGGTCTCAAGGGATGTTTAATGCTTTGGAACAAACCAGTCTCTGGCCTGAAGTGTCTCAGGTTAGCTGGGGTTGCACCATTGATGGATTTGACCCTGTGAGTTCAGCGGCTCCAGCAGGCTGTTTGCAAGAGTCAAACTCTGGCAAATGCTCGACTCTGAGCTCAGTTGGAAAAGCTTGTGAAATGAAATCACAGTGCTTTGCCCATTAGGCTTGGGATGAAAAGCGAGCCTGAGAGCTGCCAGTGGCTCATATTTCATGTGCAGAGATTTACTTGTATTAGTTAAGATTGCGATGAGTTTGAGAAAGAGAGAGGGAGACAATTTGTAAGCCAACACAGAAATAATACTTCCCTATAGTAAGTGTGTAATGAGAACTGGTGCTTTTATTGGATTGAATAAGTTCAGATTGTTTTTAAGATATACATGTTTTGAACAGTGAACTGTATCACTTGTGATTGACCTCCTGTGTTATTTTTACATCACTTCTTATTTCTCTACATCCTGAGTTTGCTTCTGAGACTTTCATTCCTATTCGTCTGCTCTTTTCTTTTCACACCTCTTCCCTTAATCTTTCCAGCTCTGGCTTTGGAAGTCTGTTTCCTTTTAATGGACATCTAATATTTGTCATAGTGAGTGCACTTTTTGCACTAAGCAGGTCTCTAGGACGTGATTGCAGCACATGTAAGCAAACTTGAGCTGGTTTTAATCAGAAAGCAATGTACCCACGGCATCAAAGAGCCCTAAAGAGCTTTGCTTGTGCTGTGGCTTGCAGCAGATCCATTAACCACTGTAGCAGTGTCCCTCATTGCCTTGGTACTTGCTGTGGAGCTCAGGTCATCTGGCAATTAGATCTGGTAGAAAGAACAAATTCATCTACAATGCTGGGTCTGGCAGAGTCCTCACCACAGCTGCATGCCACAGTCTTGCCTGGTTGCTGACAGATTTCCCTGTAACTTCAAGGTTTTGGCACTAGAATCTAATGGTTGAGGTCAAGAATTTAATTAAGCTTTGGATAGAAGAAAGCTGCCCATCTACTGGGTCCCTTCCAGAGCAAGTGAGCTCTCTCACAGTAAGCAAGGGAGGCAATTTCAACTGATTTAATAGTCCTTGGCTTTGGATGTTACTTCCTCTTTGGTATGGGATTTTATTTTTTCCATCCTTTGCATTTGATGACTAGAACAAGATACAGATCCTGCCAGTTTCTTTGGGAAATGGTAGATATATCTCAAAGCAGAGAGCCAGCTGTTGGGCTTGGGCAGGTGATTTCAGACCCACTTTCTGTGAAATCAGGGCTTGGGTGCTTTAATTTTGGCCTGATTTTCTGAATGAGCTGAGCATCCATCTGCCCTTCCGAACACCTTCTAGTGCTCCCTCCAGTATTGTTGACCCTTAACAAGCAGTGGCAATGAGGGTGTAGCATGGTTTATTATTTGCCTGTGCTTCCATTGGACTCAGGAACAGAGGGGAAGACGAGTCTGTGAGCAGGAAAAAAATAAAATAACCAACACATCAACCCTGCCCTAACTCACTTCCAGACTAGTAGTGACCTGTCTTCCCCAGCTTGCTATAGGCAAACAGGAATGGCTAGGGAATACTGGAGTCAGTGAACAAATGTAGAGGTCCAGAGGTTACACTGCATTTTAGAGTAAGAGACAGAGATAAGAGAGAAATTTATAGATATATATGTGTGTGTAGTTTTATATATAAGAACTTTTTTCATTCTGAAATTCAACTACTGCTTGTCCTGTGTGGAAGTACTTATCCATACCTATAGTGGATATGCTGGTGGTATGCATGTAGATGGAGCATTTGGAGATCAGAAAATTCCTCAAACCTCGTTTACAGCAGGACTAGGTACCAAACTGGTTTTAAAGAAGGTTAAATTGAAGCTGTTGAAAAGCTGTTGAAGAATTTCTGACAGAAAACTGGAATTTCAACCAAGAGGATTTAGTTCCCCTGGGTAATTTCTGGTTTTCATCAGGCCCTGATCATACAGTCTAGCTCTCCACATACCTCCATTGTTCATCAAACTGGGCAAGTGTGTAATATTTTTTGCCCTGACACCTTTTGCCAAAATTTCTGTGTAAAAAAAGGAAAGCTGATTATTATTTTTACCAGCTTTCCCTTTGTGTGCATAAAGCCTCCATAACACACCATGTTCAGTTAGCATATCTCTAGGTGGGCTCATTCCTGTGCTGAACAACCATGGAAAGTGAGAGGAAAGCAGCAGTGTCCCTCTTGCAGAGCGCCCCTCCAAGGATTTGGAGAAGAGTTAAGAGTAAAAAGGCCAGGAGAAATGAGAATTCTGGGGGTAGAGCTTGCCTTTGATCATGTCTGTGGCAGCAAAGCCATGTACTGTCAGATCTGCTGGGAAGCTGCTGCTAAAAGGTGAAGACAAAGTGGAATGGAGCTCCCTTCCCAGCACAAGGGCCCAGAGTGTTACCAGGCAGAGGCTGTGATCACTTGTGCTTGGGTCACACTTGGTGGTTCCTGAGCAGCTCACATCCCATTCCTTCCTGCTTCGGGGGAATTTCCTCTGCTTAGCTGGAATCTAGAGGTAGGGTGGGTCCATGAGAACATCCCTGTGTTTTTTAGATTTAAGTCTTCATTAGGAATCTGTCCCATAAACATCTCTTGCAGGCTGCTTTCAGACAAAGATCCTGCCAGGGGCTGGTGATGCAGGTCACTCCAAACCCAGCGATGTTACCCTCGTCTCTGCCCCTCACTTTGCAAATGTTTTTCTCATTTGTTCCATGGTGACTTTTGAACTGCCCCTGTTTTAAGACTGAAATGAGAGAGATAAAATGTTTTTAATTTTAATTAAAACAAAGTTTATTTTATTTCATTAGCTGTCCATGTTATTTCAGGGCCTGACAGTAAAGTTATATGTTACCCTGTGGGTACTTCTAATTGTGTTACGAGGTTTCTAGTTCATTCTGTCCAGAACAGTTTGACTCCTGTGCTGAGCTCCATCCTCCTGCAGCCTTGAACCAGCACAGCTAATGAAAAACACTCCAGTAATAACATGGGGCTCTCAAGGGCTCCAGATAATTGGGGGAAGGTACTATTAATTTTACTGGAAGGCAAGCCAGCTGAGCGCTGAGAGCCTACTGCTAAAGATACCAAGAAATAGGGCCTGATCACTTTGGAGGAAAGATAAGAATGTGGAAACTGGTCAAAGTAAACCTAGAGATCTAGAGAAAACATTCTATTAGTAAATGTCAGTGTAGGGACATGTCAGACTGAGGCAGCCCTTGGTCTAGTGAATTCCTGTGGGCGAGGCAGGAGCTGGGATCCTCTCCTGCCTTGCTGTTGGGAGATGCATTCCCAATGGAGCAGCTTCTAAGAGACCAGTGGGAAAATACCAACCTCAGGGTGGAAATTGGAACTGTCAAGGCTTTTTCCCCACTCCAGTATGCAAGAATAGTTCCTGCTCTATCCTGGGACTATTTGGGCTGTGCCTGGACACCTGGTCCCTCTGCTGCCTGTGGCAGCATGAGCACAACGCACTTGGAAAAGAGAGATAGGAAACCAAGAGGAGGCTGCTGGGGGTCATGCTCCCTGCAAAAGCCTTTCCCAATTCATTAGAAGTTACAGATTTGCTTAAATCCCGATAGTAAATCCTGGTATCTTGTGCAGTGTGAACCCTGGGTGGCTGTAAAACACTTTTGCAGGGGAACCTGAATAGAGAATTACACCGATTTAGAGGTGTTTTGTCTGCTGTCCCTGGTATAGCTGCTGCTGAAGTTTTGGTGCCTGGAATTTATTTGCTCCAGCAGAGAAGGTGCAAAGGGAGAGGTGTGACAGTTTAATTCTTCTCTTGTGTTCCTTACATAGTTATAATGTTTTCAAGAAAATATTTAATAGGCGTTTAAGGCTGAATGAATCACGTGTGAAATGGAAGCGTGTTTTGAGGATAGTTGGTACAGCAGGATAGAGGAGGTTCAAGTTTCCTTACTTTGTCCTGGGGATCAGGACCCCAGAAGGCAGATAGGAGCCTAATTTCCAGTGAGCCAGCCCAGTACCTCTGACTGAGTGGGTCAAATCTCTTTGTTTCTTTTCTGCCCTATCTGGTGGTGCATGGGGAGTTATTATCTCAAGCTTGGGTAGTGCATCAGCTGTCTTGCTGCTTTCCCTTCTTGTTTCTCTTGTTGGTTGGCACTGTAGACTTAGATAATTTTGTAAAAATATGAAATTCTTTTAAGTTGTTTAATCCAGTTTGGATTTCCAACTGGATTGCACTGTGCTTAACCTTCAGTATGTTATTGTTTTAGTAGTTTTGTCCAATATGAATAACACCTTATACCATAACATCCTCAGTGGATGTAGAAGGAAGTTCCAGAAAGAGCTGGAAAGGATTCCAGGAAAGTCAAGCTGTATGGCTTGTTTGATTTTTCTGTTTAGCTGCTTAAAGTAGCCAGAGAAGGGGGAATAAAAACATTACAAAGGATATGTTGCTGGATAAAAGATATTCCATTACAAACCCTGTCAACATTAATAACTTGCATCTCTTCAGTAGTGCTCCGAGCTGTCAATAAGAAACAGGAATCAACCAAGATTAAAACTGATCTGTCAGAAAGCAGATTGTATCAGAAAGATAATAGAATCAAATTAATTTATGATGAGGAGATTTCACAACAGACAACAAGGCAATACTGAAAACCACAGTCCAATGTAATCCCTTTGAAGAAACATTGTACTTATTACAGCTGTGATGAATGCAAATGTTTGGTTTAAAAGTCTGTGTTGCAGTCTGGAGGAAAAAACCCAGGCTATTTATGGTCTCCAGTTTTTTAAAGATGGGAGCTAAAGAAAATAAGCCTGGAGAAATATGAGCTGAAGCTTAATATTTCCGTCTTCATTTAAGAAGGGGTGGTTAGAAAATAGACCTGCCAGCCTGAAGGAAATTGGGATGTATCAACATTTTGTAGGGTTTTTGAAATTTTTGGTTCTTGGTTAAGATTAAAAAGTCAAAATAACCTGTTTCCAGTGAATAAGAAGTTTTGATGTAATAGTGTCAAAATATTTAACTCATTTTCTTCACAAAGTTAAACTGCTTCAAAACAATTACCTTATTTGCAATTAACATTTTGACTTGGAAAAATGTGATTTTAAACTCAGCTTGGTCCAGGATACCTCACTTCTGACTGGAAAGTGAAACACCATGTTTTGAAAGGATACTTTGGATTTTATAGCTCTACTTTCCTAGGATTTGCCATATTCTCTTGTTTGGGGAATGGGAGGAGGAAGACGTCACCTGGATTAAACAATAGTTTATGGTGGAGGAGAGGAAAGAAAAGACATCTTTTGGTAATGTAAAATTAGGGCTATATCAGTATCCCAACTTATATTTCTTAGTGGTTAATGCACATGAAACAGCCAATCTCGCATGGCTTGAGATCTCCCCTTGTTACTCCCCTTGATCCATGGCACTGGATAGGGCACACGGTTGGGCTGCCTTTGGAGAGGGATCAGTTCGTGCTGTCCAGTATGATTGGGAAGGCTTGTGACTCGTTTTTATTAATCCTGGGGCTGCCTTCATAAACCTGGCTTGCAGGATGCACATGATGAAATACTCAGTCCTCTTCTCTTTCCTGAGCCAAAGCAAGTGAGGTACAACCAAAGCAGGCCTTGGATGTGCCTTGTCTTGTTGCACATCCTGCCTCATCCTATTTGGCAGACGACAAATATCCCTTTGCTGTATTTGACTGGGGCCTCTGAGGTCTCAAACAGCCCAATACTGACTTTGAAGCCTGAGATGTGCCAGCACTGCTCTCCCTCAAAGGGGAAGGGGCTGCGTGCTGTTGAGGATTGTGGCAAGGGCTGTTCCCATACCTGCATGCCTGGAGGCAGGGGGTGAAAACAGCAGATTTTGGGAATGGGGTCTTGGTTTTGTTCTGACTGGTACCATGACCCAAGAAAGCCCAAACTCATGGTTTAGGTAGCAGGAGGATGAGGTCTGGAGCTGCCCTTTCCATGCCAGTGGGGTGTGTGTTGCTGTGAGAAGCCCTGCTGGCTGTTTTGGAGCAGGTGCTGTGTGGGGGGAAGGCAATGCTCCCTCCCCTTCCTCCTCCACCCTCTTTCATCACCCACAAAGGGACCTGTGCTCCAGCTGAATTGAACTTCCTCCAGTGGCCCCAGATGTGTTTGAGGAGCCTGCCTCTTTTCACCAGCCCATCCTCTTTTTGCTGGAAGTTTCTGCCATCAGTGCTGCTGGATGTGGAAATCTGTGGCTGCAATCAAAATGAGGGGTGGGAGTACCCAGGACAGTCCAGTACCCAGGACTGCCTCACCCCCTGTGTTGCTTACAAATCAAAATAAGTAACCTGAATTTAAACTGTGCTTCTTAAGGGATGAATCCCTTGGTTCCTTCTTGCCTGTGCTGGTGCCTGCCAGGCTGTGTGTGGGCACCGTCGGCAGTGCACTTAGCACTGACTCCCCTCCGGCTTAATGACAAGTTCTCACTTTGTTTGTTGCTGTTTGTTTTGTTTTGTTTCTTCTCCTTCCAGCCAAGCTGACATTTAATTCTGCCTTAGCCAGTTAAATATAACCCTGAAACCTGTGGGTGAGAAAATGTGGCTCTCTGTCACGCTCATTTCAGAGGAGCCAATTAGCAATGGTGATCCTTGGGACTTGGCAGCCTCTTCCTAGGCACCTGGCAGCCCTGGCCCTGCCTGTCATTCTTGGGGTAATGTGCTAGGAAATGGTCTCGTGGTTTACTAAGAAAAGCAAAACAAACTCCCTCTTCCCCGCCTTTGCAACCCAACAACCTGTGGGCATAATTGATTTGCAAGATTTGCAGTCAGGATGTGGCTTTGTTGCAGATGAAGCTGGTGAATAACCTGCTCCTTGCTGGCTCTTTGCCTGATTCTCCTTGGTCCAGCAATTTTCCACACTCAAAGGCATCCAGTTTGGAGGTGCTAATGGGACATGGCTCCCTCTTCTACCTCATCTTTGTTTTTTCAGCTTAATCCCCCTTTTCTCTTTTCCTGCTGCAGTGCTGGTGCTATGCCTCCCATCCCTGTGATCTCTACCAGGGGCTGCTGTCCTCCCTTCACGTCACGCTGTGCTGGGTCAGTCCACAGGGTGTCCAGCCCAGTGCTGTGTGTGGGTCTGCTTGCTGAGGTTGGGAAAAATGAGATGAGAGTGATTCTTCTTCTGACGTTTTCTCTATGCTGGAAGTTTAGCAATATGGTGGGGTGGAGTCAGTGATGGGCCTGGCATTGAATTTGTCTCATCCTCTTTATATTTTTTATTATTTTAACTCAACTCTGAAAGGGTTCTTGGTCTCCAAAATGCCCTAGTAAAGGCTTCTGCTGCTGGTGTCCATTTTCCTGATTTCTTCAGCAGTGGCCCTTTTCTTGCAGTACTATGAGAAACTGGTTAATTTTGTCCCCTTGTGTTATGGAAAATAGCAGAAGCTGTGTCAGTCCAACGGTTCTTTTCTGAGTTTGCAGGTAACAGGACCAAAGAAAAGGCAGGAAAGCTGGGTTAGTTTAAGCCATTTATGGCAGGTTTATGCAGATCTCTGCTGTGTCTGAGCCAGGGCTCTCTCTTTCCTTCCCAGAAATGCTCCTCCCTGACTCCCTTATGCTTTTAGGACCTGCATTTTCATTTGCAGTTTCTACTTCTGGCTTGATTCCTGCCAAGCTGAGCATGGTGCAAGGTGAACCCCCAGGGTGGAGGACGCCTGTGTTGTCCATTAGGTGCTGGTGAACGAGGACAGCTGGGGCTACCATCAGCCCTCTGACCCTTGTGCAGTTGGCTCCTGGTGGTGATCACGGAGCAGGCAACACAATGGCAAACTAGCAAACAGATGAACATATGATATTCATAAAAGAGCAGGGGTGATTCCCTGTCTGCTGCAGCAGGAGTTGAGGATTAACTCTGTGCTGTTCTCTGGGGTTTAGCTGCTGTCTGTTATCACTTCTTACCTGGCGGTCCTGTGTGCTGCCACATAACATCTGTTCTTGTGTCCTGCTGGTACCTGGCTCTGGAGTGGTGTGATCCAAAATCCCCTGCAGGTGAGGGAGGTGGAGGAAAGCTGCCTGAAACCACCTGGACACACAGTGCCCACAGGCATTAATTGGTGTGGAGATAGTGATGGTTTGATGGCTCTCTGAACCCATCTTCAGTTTTCAATGCATGTGTGGGGAATGGCCCAGCTTTGGTTTTCTGACTTAAAATGAAGCATGATGGATATCTTCTTGTGCATGGTGCTTAGACACCATCGTCACTTCTGTGTTCTACAATTGGCTGTGGATTATCTTCAAAACATTTGCAGCAAAATAGTTCCTCAAAACAATGTTAATGCTCTTCGTGCTGAGACTTACTTTCCTTGTGCTCCTTTGATTTTTATCTTCTCTGCATTCTCTGTACGTCACCCTAACAAGTTGTAGAGGCTGGACAGTGTCCACATCACATCAATACTGAATTTCATTATATACAAACATCAATCTGGCTCTGGGCTGCCTTTTTAAACTGTCATCCAACCTGGTGGTATTCAGTTTCTGTTTAGGTCTGACCGTGGAAAAGCATCGCTTCAAAGCTTGTTCCCCATAATGTTCAGATCAAAACAGTTCCTCCGTGTGTTTATAATAAAAATATATTTTCACCAGCTCTTGGGAGCATTGACATTTTCATCAAGGCAATTTTCTATGGCCCCAATCCATCACAGCACACGAGCTGTTCCATTGGTTCCAATACAACTACTCATTGCTTAAAGTAAATTGTTTGCTTAAAAGCTTGTTGGATCAGGGCCTATAAGCGAGAAAAGATTGCTGATTAGAAAGCACATTTGTTTCTGTTGTGGGATTTGATGGCAAATTAAGGACACTAGGAGGATTCAAAGATTAATACCTCTGTATTTTGGGAAAGAAATACTTTAATACTTTCACATTATCGAGGCCCTGTAATAAACAGAGATTATGCAAATGGGACACTAAACACCAAATCCCAGACATTAATGGGGTTCAGTGAGAGCAAACTGAAGGCAGAATTAATCTCTGAGAGACCTAAATGGCTATTTTCATGCTTATGAACTTAACATACTTTCAACTTCACCTTAATGAAAGACACACTCGGCTCACTGTTAAAAGAGGCACTTAAAAGGTATTAGAGGCATAAGTCCAGCTGTTACAAACTCCAATAAATTTGGATTAGGTCTCCACTGTTTGAGTTGTGTGTGTGGGTGCCTGACCTCAAAGCAAGTTGTTGGTTTTTTAACTTATTGATATATAGCATTACATCAGGTTAATTACACCTCGCTGTATTTCATGTCGTCTCGGCACAAACCCGCGTGCATCGTCTCACAGGGAGCGAGGATTCGGGAGCCTTTGGAGGGCTGGGGGGTGCTGGCCACTCGCCCACCACCAGCCCTCCCTGGAGATGGATGCTTTGCAGAGGCGGCTGCTTGGTTTTACAGTACACAACTGGCTCCCTGCCCTCCCTTCTCCACCCCACCCCATCCCGTATTTTCATTCCCTGGGGTGACTTCCCTTCACCTCACTCAATAACAGAGCATATTTGAAAATTTTTATTTTGGTGTGTTGGGGCAAAATGCCCAATGTCACAGGGCAGAATTAAGAGTTTGAATTGATGGGACTTTACGAATTTTGTCTCACTGGATCAAATATTAGGTCCTTGTGCTGTTTTGCTGTGAATTCCTGGCCACCCATGAAAGGGAGCGTGCATGGGTAGAGCACGTTCAGATTTATGGCTGCATCTGTGTAGATGGGTGGAGATAACAGCAAACCTTTTGCTCTGAAGGCACTGCAGCCGCCACGACAAAAGAGATGGCTTAAAATTGCATTTCCATTTAAAGTAACACCAAGCAGCCAGCCCAGCCATGTGAGGGAAATATAAAGCTCTGCGATAGGGAGCGAATGAGGAGAGGGGGGGAAAAAAACCTGGGTAGCAAGTAACTAAAATAGATGAAGTGGAACAGTTGGAAGTCCCAACTTGAGTGACAAGGGAGAAAGAAGAGATCCAAAGTCAGCACCAGATGACTCCAGTCTCACATCCCATCTCTCTCCCCCCCTCTTTGCCACTGTTGCCGCCGCTTTCCCAGCAAAGGCAAGAAAAAAACAGAACGTCTTTTCCAGATTTGGGGGCTGAGTGGCCTCACATGTTGACACAGCAATAATTTTTAATGAGAAATTTTTAGTATTTGTGTGGGAGAAGTTAGTGTTGTGTACACAGATGCCTCTCCGGCCACCACACCGCGGTCCGTCCTGGCCGCGTCCCCTCCGGCACGGCCCACGGGGTCCCAAGGCAGATTCCTTTCAGGCGAAGGGAAACATTTAGGATTGCTCACCTTTGAACTGCATGCGATGGTGTTTACCTTGGCAAGACAAAGTGGCAGTTTTACAGATATTAAAAACAGTCCTGAGGGGAATCTGGAGGCCTTCCTATATTTTAATCACCCAATTTAGCCAGCCTGAGGACTCGGCTGGAGGGAAAATGGGTGGCAAATCTTGTTTTGTTTTGTTTTATCTTTTAAAAAGGAGATTTAACAGAAAATAGCCCAGTGCTATAACAAGAAGGGTGAAAAATAATGTGCATTTTAGTTTTTATTATTTTCCCTCTGGAAAAAAAAAAAAAGTGGGAATTCTCATATTAATCCATAGCACCTCCACGCTCCATATGGTTTCTTTTTTGGCATTTCCTGCTGGGCTGTGCTCTACCTTAGCTAACCCCGCTCCCCTTGCCCTCCCTGGGTGCGTTCCTCTTCTAATTTGATTTCTACCTGTCAGGAAAGATGGGTGCAAACGGGTTTTGCCCACATCTTGAGGCAAGATATCCCCTTCCTGCCAGCACTCCCTCTGGTGTGCATGATTAAAAAGAAAATTGGGTTTTTGTGGGGGAAGAGATTCAAAGGAGTCATGAGTGATGTCTGAAGTTATGCTGAGGTCAGAACCTTGCTTATTGATTTTCTAACACAGCAGAACCACGTACAAAAGGAAGAGACCTCCTTGCCTCCCCCGATCCAAGATACTCCTCCAGCTTGTAAAAAAAAAAAAATTTAAAAAAAAGGGAAAAAAAAATCTGGCTGCAAGCAGTCAGGCTTCAACTGGCCTGTCAGACAGCTCTCTGCAGGAACACAATCCATGTTGATTTTACAGAGAAGGTTGTTATCCACATTTCACCACTGATTTATTGTTTTTTAACCAGCTCCTTATGCTAGACTTTTTTTTTTTTTAAAGGTCCTTTTGCACTTTGTGAGCAAGGAGATTCACTGGTGGTAGGAGGTGGAGGTGCTGGTGCCCTGCTCTTGCCAAGCTGGGCAGGAGCAGGGGGAGCTCTGCCATCCTTCAGCCCCTGTCCTCAGCCACCTGTGATGCTTTCCTTAATATTGGTCAGAATTTATAAGTGCTATGCCCAAGGTCCAGTAACTCACTCTTGGGTCCCCTCTGCCCGTGGGCTGCTGTGGGGCAGCCTGGCTTTGAGATTCTGAGAGCTCTTCAGTTGTTTCAAGGGTAAGATGGGTATGTTGGAGACAGGTCTGAGGAAGCCCTGCAGAATTGAAGTGGCCAAACACGTCCTGTCGCCTACATCTGCAGAATTCATTAGGAGAGCTTGATTGGCCTTTGTTAAACAAAGATGGGATAAGGTTTCATACTTTTTCTGTGGGAGTCGAGCTAGAGTTTCAGGCTGATGATTTAGTCAGGTGTAAGCATGAAGTTTCCAATTTAGAGAAATAAATCTAAAGTGATTTTATTATCCTCTGTTTTACCCTGACACCCTGCTTCACCCCGACTCCCTGTCAGAGCACGCATGACGTGTTTATACAGGCTGCACTGTAATCGACTGGCAGCCAATATAACACAAGACACAAAATGCATCTTCTGCCTAACGCAGGCTTTGGTAGCTTCTATATTTCATCATCTTCCTTCTCCTCTGCCGGCAACTCTTCCTTCCTTTCTCTGAATCCCTCCTATTCTG
>NW_005054347.1:4428337-4429824 GCF_000277835.1 Geospiza fortis
AAGAGTTGTCAGTGTGCCGAGACACGGAGTTTTGGATCTCCTTGTGTAGCCACAGCTTTGTTTTGCTTCATTCCATGCATCTTCCAGGGAGATCCTTGGATCAGACTAGGCATCCTGTGGCTGGAGTAATTTTAACAAATGTGTGTGCTTGAAACACCCAAAAAAATATTTTTTTAGTGGCAGTTGGTAAAATTTTAAATAGGAAAATTCTTGTTTACTTTTTTTCTGTGTTAGGAGAAAATATTCTGTGAAAACTCTATGTTTAGATTTTGACAGTATACTCATGAAAAAAAATTATGTGATTCAATTGGCTGAAAATACCTGTTTTCAAAAGTTGCTAACAGAGAAAGCAATATAAAAGTACAGATAGCGATGCTGGGGGGAAGAAAGCAAACTGCTTTGGCCAGGTTCTCTGATCCCGTTGATTAGGAGCCTGTGCAATTTAGTTATTAGTTAGAACATAAGGACACAAAAAGCAATAGGTCAAATTCATTTCTTCATCTCAGATATATCCCTGTTGACTTCACTGAAGATCCTTTAATGATGAATTTGTCCCGCTGGCTCAAAGATAAAAAGAGAAGTTATTTTTGTTTAATATTTCAACAAGGGGAAGAGGTTAGCGAGGGAATTCGGTTTGCACAAGTTGTGTTTTTCCATGAAGTTTAGCAAGGGCAGCCACCACCTAGCCAGCTCTGTTGTATATTTGTCTTTTTGAGGGCTGAGTGCTTTCTCTATGGACTCTCCCAAGCCCTTGCAAGGCAATTTTTGCCAGACCCAACCCGCAAAGGACACTTGCAGCCATGGTTTGTTTGTGTTCCTGCCAGCAGTGTAGGGAGCTGCCCTCCTTCAGGTGCTTGCTGATCTGATTTAATCTGTGGTAAAACTTTGGGAGGCAGAGCTGTGTCTGTCTGTTGTCCCTGGCACTGCAGCAACTGAGTGCCTCCACCTGGTGCTCCCAGCAACGTGCCTGACCCTGCTCCAAATGTGACTGAGCTTTTCCTGGGTGAGTCTCCTCTTGCTGGGCTTGTGTTTGCCTTAATGCACGGGTTTGACTGATATGATGGCCTTGGCTGTCCAATACTTTTCTCTCAATGAGTTCATGTTTTTTTCACCTCCATCAGACCGTCCTGGCTGAGGGCAGAGTAATGAGAGAGGCCAGGACTCCATAAAACCTGGGAATGCCTTTGGAGACTGTGTGAGGCAAAAGCCAGCTCCAGCCAGGCTGCTTCTGCTTGTACCTGGACTGTGTGGAAGAGCAGGATTCCATATTCCCCATTCAAGCCAGACCAGGACTCTGCATGTATCACAGGCAGATGAATGAGGAGGCTTGGCTTTCTTGTGGGACCAAATTCTGGGTGGACTTGATGTGAGAGTCCCTCCTCTGTACTCCCTGGAGCAGACAATTTGTGCTGTGTTTGGCTGTTGAGCAGCGTGGGTTGAGTTTATGGATGTTGGACAGGTATTCATGGAGAGTTGTTTCACCACCT
>NW_005054347.1:4429859-4465489 GCF_000277835.1 Geospiza fortis
GTCAAAAGCTTCACTGGTCACTGTCCATCCTGGAGTTCAAGGCACTTGGCAGGTTTCTCTAAGCCTTGGCTAACAATAGCCTCTCTGCTGTGAGCAGTATTGCTTTTAAACCTGAGAGGAAAATGTTTTTGCAGAAGAGAAGGAAATCTTTCCCGTGTTCTTCTCATTCTTGTATCTCTGGGTGCTTTCCAGATTCATTCAAAACCATTGCAACTCAACAAATGGAAACACCAAGTAGGGCAATGTGTGGTTTGGCAAACTCCTCAATCTGAAGTAACTTTAGGGAGACCCCAGCTTTCTCCAAGGAAAAAGGACCTTTAAATAGTAATATTTCTGGAAAAGAACTGCCATTTTTTGAGATGCTAACCTGAATGTGCTTAGTGACACAGCAGTGTCACTATATTTCCCTCTTGGTTCCCTGTCCCTTGTGTTGGTCATTTTCCATGGCTACCTGTGAGAAGGGCCTCAGTGGTGGGGAAACTGGGGGAACGTTTCTCAGGAGAATGAGCTTAGGTCTTGGCTGTGCTTGCATTTACCCATGATAATGCTGCTATTCATCCCCCAGTTCCTATAGCATGTGGAAGTTTGGATGTAGGATGAGGGTCTTCAGGTGTGGGATTGTGTTGTGCCCTCATTCCTTGATATGAGGTTTGACAACCATTCCTGGATCTCCTAGTTGTGAAGGCCTCATGGCTGTCTCTGCCCAGGACAAAACACTTTTGGGACAGAAAGAGGGAGAGCAAGAAAGCCTAGAGAAAACAGATGTGAGGGGTTGAATGAAAAGTTAGAGGTTAAAACCTTGATGTAGCCGCATGGCTATGAGGAATAAGGCTGAGGTAGGAGCTGGAAGCATATTCATGTGGTACTCCCCTGCACTGACCCAGTGTCACTGCCCTCAGCATCTCCTGCTGTCCTGCTTCCTCCTGCCTTACCCAGTAGCCCTCATGCCAGTGTGTCCCTGCTGCCACTCAAGTGCACCAGCATCGGGCTGGGAGACCACACGTGAACTTCTTGTGAGGTACAGATGTTACAGAGTCAAAGCCTGGCCACCCTTGGTCTAGGAGGGACTTGGGTTTCCAGTGCCCCAGAGAAGCAGGAAGTGCAGGAGACATGGATATCATGAGAAAAGAATCGATAGTCCCCCCCTCAGCCTGACCAAATATTGATTTTGCCCTTCAGTTCGTATCGTTTTTCACTGCCTCGCCAGCCCTCAGGGTGGGAGCTCCTGTCACAGCCCCACCAAGGGTGTTTTGGGAAGGGAGGGATGCAGAGGGACCAGACCTCTCACTGGGCAGGGTGAGGACAAGGAGCAGTCACCTCCTAAGCTGGCCTTGGCTGGGGGGCTGGCAGTGGTGGGAAGGGGACCTTTTGTCACCCACTTTTCACCCAAACCTCCAGCTCCATCCCATTACTAATGCTATTGAGGGAGCTTATGTTGGAAGAGATTTATGGTCTTGCATTCCCTGTCAAGTGCCCCCCACTGTGCTGTGACTCTATTCTAGGTTTAAGGTTTGATATAAAATCCAGGGAATGCAAAGGATCTTCCTGGCTTTCGTCAGTTTTGGAGTAGACACTTAATTTTCAAATCCAGTCATTAATAAATGCAGCAATTGGCAACCACAACTCAGCCTTCCCCAGCAATTCCTGCTACCACAACTTTGCAGGAGCGCTGCTATACAAACACTCCCAAATTACGATTTTTAAATCAAAATTTTATCTTCCACTGCTGGAGGTAAAACTATTAATATATAAATAAAAGCTAATTCTGTCCTGGTTGTTTTTCTTCATGAGGTCAGCAGTCCCTGAGGAATCATAAGCAAAATAGCAGCATGCCTAACAAGAAATAGAAAAAATAATCTCTCATGGCATGAAAAAGAAAGATGTTTGGAATGTTTTTAAAGGATGTTCTTTAGCTTTCTTTGGTTGCAGCTTATACCACATATATTATGTTTTCCTGGGATTGGAAATGACAGTCTTCTTTTGCTGTTGCTAAAAGCTAGATTTGCTGGGAATTATGTAGCCAGTTAATATTTTTTTTAATTTGTAGATGATTTATATATTGATATAATGATGCAAACCCACTTTGAATCCCCATTAAAACAATAATTTTCAATAATTCTGTGGTCTCAAGGAAATATTGACTTGTCATCTTCACAAATCTTTGGCTGAATTTTAAGTTATGTTACCTGATGGAAAAATAGTCTTTAAAGCAGGAAAAATGGTATATGGACTTTTTTTCAGACAGTTTTGGGTAGTATTTCTATATAAACCAAAAAACCAACCAGCCTCAAAAAAACATCAGAACACCAATAAGTGTCAGAGCTGTGTGTGTGTTTATATGATGTGAGCCACCTGCTGCAAAGAAAAACTAGGCTAATTTTCAAATTCTCATCTGTATTTTGCACATCTGGATGCGTTGGTCTTTTCTTAGCAATGCTGCAAGTTAAGGCAAGATGCTTCATTCAGGGAGTGTTGCGGTGGTGGAGCAGGTACCGGGAGGGATGTAGGATCCCCACACTTCAGGGCTTTCAACACTTGCTCTTGGCAATAATCCTCCTGCAAGGGGGAGATGGGACCAGGCAATCTCCTTTTACCCTTTCCAGAAAAGACATCCATCTTCTGTGGTGCTTTTGCACCTTTTCCAGGGCTGTCTTCTGTTGTGTTGTGGGGCAGTGCTGTCCTGAAGCAGCTGCAGGCTGACTGTAACCTCAGGGACATGGAGATCCCATCTGGAGAGTGGATGTGTTAAATGCACAAGAGTGAAGTCATGCTCTTTCAGGCAAAGGAGTTTGTGTCACACACCGTGACTGAGGCACAAAAGCCTGAATTTTGCCAGTGTAGGCATTTTGCTATGGCATCTTAGTTGGAATAGCCTGGCTTTACTCTCCAGGCAGAAAAGAAAAACCCTCTAGAGAACAACTCAGTCTTCCAAAATTAGCTGGCCCTAGGGAATGGGGAGACTGAGCTGCCCTTGGGTACTGTTGCTTTCTGTCCATGGATAGGAAAGCACCCACAGTGGTGTCTGTTGTGTTTTATGGGACCACAGATGAAAATTAGAGTATGAATCCTGGTCTTGGACTGACCTTCTCATGCAATGCCCCTTCTGTTGTAGACTGGCAGAGTAAAGAGTGAGAAAGTCCCAAGCCACACTGTTCTAGGCTGTCACAGTGCCCATGACCAGGCATGGGGACAGCTGAGCTGTACCAGGTCCTGTGGTCAGCTTTTATTTGCCTGCCTGGGCTTTTAGCCCACTGTACATAGAGCCCATATTTCAGGATAATCCTCAGCATCATAAATTTACCTGTGCAGATGGGACCCAAAGGGAATATTAGAACAAAACAGGGGGGAAAAAATCAAGGAAAAAATGTACCTGTTAGGCAATGTGTACCTTTGTCCAGCCTTCATTAGTACCAGAAGGGTTATAGTTACTTTTAATCATTCAACTAACTCTACTAGTGCAAATTTTCAACTTTCACCCATTTAAATTGGAAAGGTCTTAAAAAAATTTATTATTACTTTAAATCACACCATTTAAGGTCAAAGCAGAAGCATTTGTTAGATTCATGCAGGATCCAGAGTTGTTTTCTTACCTGGAGGTTGAGTCCTGGTGGAAAGGTCTGTGTTTCTAATTTTGCTGTGCTATATGGTTACTATGAGATGATGGGAACACCATTATGCCTGTGCTATTTTCTATTTCTTAATTGGTTGCTCATACACAGGTCTGGCTGGAGCTGAAAATCTCAGGGAAAAAGCCATTAACACCTGCATGTTTGACCTGCAGTTTATAAATCAGAACATATGTTTTCATATTTCTAACCCCCAAACCACTGAGAAATGTGTTAGCAGACATTTGCAGCACACTCCGATGCACGTTGTCTTCCCAGTGTCAGCAGGCCAGAGTGTCAAAAGGTATAAATCATTGCAATTACATGGATTTTGCCTGAGGTCTAGCCTTGATTGATGTCTCTCCTAAATAAGATATTACTGGGGATGTGGAACATGCACACCTCTTAACCTGCTGTATTAGGGTTGCAAAATGGCTGCCCTTGCTCTCTTTGTGTGTGTAGTGCATTTAACAGTCTTGGTGGAATTCTCAGTGTTATTTGAGCGATGACTGCCATCCTGGATGGTTTATTTAGCTTGCTGTTGTGGAAAACACTTCAGCAGATAGTTGCATCCTGTTGCAATCCCTGTTGAAATCGGCAAAGCTGATTTTTGCACTTGCAGTTCATCCCAATTTAGCTGAATGGGATCATTTACAAATCCTGTGAAAGTGTGGTGGGAGAAATGCTCTCTGCTTTCCAATCCAAAGCAGACCTACCTAAGCATTGCTCTGAGCTGCCTAACTCATCCTGTACTTCTCCCTTGTGATGAACACACCTTCTGCAAATGCACTCCCTGCCCCACTTTTATTGTCCCTTGGGGTTGTTCCTGGTGCTCACCTGATGCTGTAAGAAATCCAAACTCCTGCAGGTTTTCAGTCTTTTTAACACTAGTGGGTTTTTTATATGAGGTGGCCCAAGGAAAATATGCTCGTAGGATTGGCTGGACTGAAAAAATCAGGGTAGCAACTGCTGTAACTTGGATCAGAGCTGGAGAAGTGGGGTGACTTCTTCAGGGTGATGTCTTGAGATCACACCAACTTCCAGAGAAGAAAGATTGGGCCTTGCCACATCCCTGAGCTGAAGACTTTAATCTGTAAGAAAATAGCAATTTGCATTATATCCAGATTTGGTTTTGTATTTAGGTTGTACATATCTGAAATATCCCCAGCTAATGGAGCAGTGTATCACAATTAAAAAAAAACAAGTATATATTTTTGTGTATGGAAGAAAAGGAGACTGACAATCTGCCAGGGAACATTATACCTTTAAAAAGTTTCTACCCCTGTTGTCACGACAAAGATGTTAGGTTTTTTAGAGCAAGGATTTAAACAGAAGAAAAAATAAGTAACTTTAGGTTGGTGGGGTTTTTTTTCCCCTTTTCCTACAGTAATGGTACTGATTTGAAAATCATTTTAATGGTTAACTTACCCTTTAAGACCAAAAGTTCTAACTTGAGTCAATGTACTTAGCTCAAAATCCCTGTAGAGATTCAGGTTTCTTGCTGGAGCTGCCTGGAGTGGTGAGTTCAGGCCTTTGCAGTGATTGTCAGCGAGGAGAACATTAATGGAGTATTAGAAAAATGAAGTCCTCGACCCCTCCTCCCCTTCTGGCTGGTTGTTTCTACATGGTGGGAAGGAAAACATTTTCCCCGTCAGCCATTTACTGTGCAACAGGGGGAAACTGTCAGCTTGCTATGAGCAAACCCCTGCAAGATAAGTCAAAATGATTTACCCTGTAAATAAAGTGGGCTGTTTTCTTTACTTGGAAGAATTGCCCATGTGGCGAGACTTCCTATGGGAGGGGATGTGGTTGGCCCTTCGCATTTATCCACTGTGTTTGTCTTTTTTGAAAAAGCAACATTGGAAAGATTAACAAGTCTGTCACTGAAGGAACTGATATATCAAAGCTGTGGAGACAAAGCAGGCCATTCATTCCTTACGTTTCTGAAATCTCACTTCCAGTGCAAACTAGGTCTTCCCATTTAGATGCAGATGAAAGGAGGGATTTCCCTCTTCCTCCTTCTCCCCAAAGTCTCGGGGATTTTTATGTATTTATGTGTGCACATGTGTATAAAAATGTGTGTATATGTGTATCCATATGCACATGCTCACTCTGTGAGCCCTCCCAGGCTGAGGATTTATTTGCCACTGTGGGAGAGGCCACAGGGGTGCAGGGAATGGGAGCAACCTGAATGTAGCACTAGACTTGAGGGATCACTATTCCCATGGACAGCCACAGAAATTTAGGATTTCTCAATTTTTTAAAATTTAACCATAAGAGGGCTTGAGGGTGAGGAGGGATATAAGAGAGGGATTTTGATGTAGAAAGGGACTGGATGTCTTGAGAGCCCCCCAGGCTTTATGGTACATGGAACATATGCGCACAGATCATATTGATTAGGGTGTATGCACTGGAGAGGAAAAAAAATTACTTATCTGTCAGGCTGCTGGATATTCTGATATTTCTTAGGTGGTGTTGGGTCCACATCATCATTTCTAGGGAGAAAAAGGAGCATATAAAGGACACCCTGGAGATGTGGCAGATGGGCATGCTTTCTAAAAACATGACTGCAGATATTTTCATTTGTTTACTTTAGCTGCTCACCTGTGTGTATATGTTCTAAGGCAAAGAAACAAATGAGTGTGGTTTTGCTCCCAATGCCAGAAATAGTGATTTTTTAAACTCCAATGTGCATAAACAGCTGGTGTCCAGAGAAGGATCTCAGCATTGAAAAAAAACCAACAGCCTTATTTAAAATTACCGTATGCTTCTAAGGATATTCAGCAGAGGCAAGAGGATGAGTGCAGCCTGCTTTTCAAGGTGTCACTGCTGTCACAGGGAAAAAGCCCTCTGCTGAGAGGTGCTGCATCCCCAGATGTGCTTGCCTCCATCTGGAAAACAAAATTTCCAAGGTCTCCTTTTTCCATTGGCCTGCAGAGCTTCAGCCAACTTCCCCTACACCCTTGTTTATGCCTTAGGCAGGGCAATGCACGTGTCCCAGGCTGGGGAGGTGTTTCCTTGATGGTTGTTGCTGCTGGAGAATGTCACCCAAACAGGAACGTTTTGTGTGTGGTGCTGCAGCAGGTACTGACCCTTCTCTGTACCAGTGGGGTAGGAGAGCCCTCTCTACAGGGAGAGCTTGTACACAGCACAAAAATATTCAATGCTGTGTCAACGCTGGGCCTTTATTTATTGCACCTCAGTCAGTGCAAACTTCAGTGACAGGCTTTTATGTGACCTTGGGCTATATTCTTACCTGAATAGATGGAAAGTGTTTCTCTTCTGAACACCTGGGGTTGTATTTTATATAAAATATGTACATTCTGAAGAAAACAGTAAATATGGCCATGAACTCCTGAGATCGAGTTTCTTCATCAAATATGCACCACTTTCCCAAGGGGGAAAAAAAAAGAAGCCCAGAAAAATGTTGAAGCTTCCCTGTACAAATGACAATAAAATATGATTGCCAGGCACAATTCCATCAAGTTTTACAACAATTGCTTTTGAGCTGTTAAGTATGCTGTGCTTTAGTCAAGGATCTTGTGCTTTTGTACACAAGCCTCATGTTTGGTGACATTGAACCTTCACATGCAGATACTGATTATTCAAAAAAGGGGGGAAGAAAGAAAACATGGGAAAGCTACTTTACATTTGTACTGCAGATTGTTCCCTTTTATCTGCAATCAGAACAAAGACTCACTCAGTTTTTATTACAGTCCTCTTGGAGGCTGTTAGCTGCAGTGTGAACCTCTCTGGGGTTAAAGTGTAGAAAAATTGGGAGATGCTTGTGGTTTTGACAGAGAAGTGGAAGATTCCACTGAGAGAAAGGCTGGTACCTCTGTTGGAGAGTAACAGGAGACAGTGTTAAGTGAAAGATGTTAGCTCATTTACAATCACTTCAGTTCAGTTTACTCCCTGAGGTCACCATCCTGTGGAGTTCTGTGCATGCTTTATGCTTTTCTGTATGAATAGTTCTGTTGGAGTCCTTAGCTTAACCAAATCATTATCCATGAGGATGAGCCAGGGCAGGGTGAGGGAGGTGTTGCTATTGTTAGCCAGGTATACATAATACATACTCTGCTTGTATTGTCCAGAGTTGTGGCTGAATACCATGGATTTCACTTGGAAGTACTTCTGGGTTGTTTTGTTTTTTTTTTTTTTCTTGCCAGCTTTTCTATTAGACCTTTTATATTTCCCTCCATATTCAGCACTTTGGCACCTGCCAGTGGGAGCAAGCTTCTGCTACAGGTGCCTTGGTTACTGGTTAAAACATCAGTGGTTTTGGCCAAAACACCTGTTGATGAGTCAGGGAAAATGGCACAGAGCTGATTTTTAGTTGCTGGGTTTGCTTTAAGTTTTTTGGCTCTGAGAAGTTTTTTTCTCGAGTAGGAGGAGAGTGAGAAGTCATTGCTGGATGCTATTCCTGTCTGGGGAGGCAGCTGAGCTCCGTGTTACTCGCAGAGTGAGTGGGCACAAAGCATCCTGGCACCTTTTTATGGAGCCTGTCTGCACGGGGGAGGGGAGGGCAGCTGGCTCCCAGGTGTTTGCAGGGCTGGGCTGGAGCAAAGGCATTGCTAATGTGCCTGCATCCCTCTTCCCAACGCAGCTTGCAAGGAGAACAGAGCCACGGAATAAATTCCACAGGAGTCTGTGTGTGAGAGAGCTCAGAGGAAGGCTACTGTGGGCTCAGGAACAGCAGAGGCTGTTACAGCCGCATGCCAATCCACACTGGATGTCAGAATGTCTATCCATGATAGGTGGGACACCTTCTTACCTTCCAGACCAGGCTGACAGCTGAACGAGTGGGACCAGGAAAGTGGAACGTGCCAAGGATTTGAATGGCAGGGTTACTTTGAGTGACAAGGCATCTTTTATAATTCTCTGTTCCTGTTTCCTTACTCTGGCTGCCCAAGAATTGATGGACCAGCCCAATTTGCTTCCCACCAGCCATTTTAGTGAGGGCAATTTAAAAAAAACAAAAAAAAGTTAAAGGAGTGGTGCTTTCAAGCTGTTGTCTGTAAGTTGTAGGACTCAGACAACTGGTAAGTGCTTCATCTTAATTCTGTCAGTCATGAGGGGCAGAGGATAAGCAATTCTTTTTCTTACCACGCCTCAGTTTCCCTTAATCATGCTTAACATGCACATGCTTTCCCCATCTGACACTCAGGGTATAATGACATTGTTAATTAGTCCCACGTTTTATGGCACTGGTTCAGGTACCATATTTCAGGAAAGGGTGGCTAACAATTGGTTCTGAACCTCCGTTAATGAGCTGTATTGTGTTGCAAGAAGGGGTTAAAACCATCCAGAAAAAAATCACCTCCTTTGTAACCTTTGTTTCAAAATCTTGACAACCCAAGGATGTTTGCTTTTCTCCCTGAAGGTTAAGTTGTCCTAACAGGTGCTAATTTTGTGTTTTCTTATGGAGATTTGTCCATATTAGAAGCAACTGTGAGCAAACAAAAAAGCCAATTAGAGTGCAAGGGTATTCTTCCTCCTCCTTGTTTCCGTGTAGTCCCCATCTATCTTTATTGGTCACCTTAAGCCATAGACTTATCCTTTCAAACCTTCTTGATATTCAGTAGACTTGTGCCCTCTTTGGGGGAAAAAAAGCATCCTTTTAATGTCATGGGAAAAATACTGTCATGGGCAAGTAGATGATCCATGCTAACTGGGGTTTGTCATCAGCTTTGGCAATCTGTGTAGCAGGTTTTGAGATTAATGGAGCCAAAGACTTTAAGCAAATATTGTTGGCGTGTAGTTAAACTGTCAAGAGAGCAAGAAAAAGACTTGCTCTGCAGCCACTAAATAAAGATTTGTATTCACCAAACACAGTGAACCTTTTATTAGCAATTATTTGCAGCTCACTACCTTCCAAAAAGGAAACAATTTGGTGTAACTTATTGTCAAGGGTTTATTTGCAATTTGGTGCCTTCCCCCCCCCCACCCCCTTTTCTTATTCTCTATTTTGAGAGTTTAATTTGAGCAGCACTGAACCTTTTATCATCTCTGTTTTCAAAACTCTATGGGCCAAATCTTTTGTGTCATAAATAGTTCATTTAGTTTCAGAGAGATTTGAGTCTATGGCCAAATTTGTACAGGCTGTAAAAATAATAAATTCCCTCCCCCGACAAAACCCCAACAAACAAAACCTCACACTGAAATTCTCTAAATCCAAATAATGGCTATTAATTATTACAATATGCTAACATGAGGTCAGAATGTTTTCTTCCATGTATTCAGCTATCTAGTTTGTGAGATGTAATAAACCAGAACAGTGCATCAATTATAATATTTTATGATTATTTTATACTCTTGGCAAAATGCATGTGCTGTTATCTCAAACCTTATTAAGGCTCAGCTGATTAGAGGTTGAAGTTTTTACATAAGTTATTGATGTTGTTTCTTTTATTCAAACATTTTCATAACAGACTAGCTAGGAAAATATTTTTCTTGGCCAGAACCTTGAGAGACTTGTGTTGAAGGTAAGAGTATGCAACTGTTTGTTTGGATTAAGAATGCTGAACAAACAACTCCCTGCATCTGTTTTTGAACCAGTTCTCTAGCACAACATACTTAGAGTTTCTGAGAAGAGACCAACATCTTGTGCTCAGAAAATGGGCTATTTAAAAATCACCTATGTATATTGTTCATGGCTATCAGACTCCTTGGTTATACAGTGGCTATTTAGCTCTTTCACAGAAGTTTCTGCTGTATCTGTTGCCTTAAAAATCCAGTGATGCTGAAGTATCTGAAGTAAAACCAGCCTGCACTGGTGTGGCTTATCTGCCTTTTTTTTACACTTCTGCCTCCCTGTTCCCCCTTACCCACTGGGGTAAGAAGGCACTTAGTCTGCTTTATACATGATGGGAGAATGGGTGTTGAGATGGGGAGATGTCATGTAGCTATCCTAAAATCCTACAAGCAGCTTGTGACAAAAGGGAATCGGATCCTGGTCTCCTGAACTTCGAGGTCATCCTCTCAGGGTAGCTGGTAGCACAGCCAAAAGCAGGAGAAAACTGTTGGAAAACTTTGGTGGTTGGAGAGGTACAAGTACTGGCATCAAAGCTGTGCAAGGAAAAGCACCCTTCCTGTGAACAGAGTTTAGAAAACTCTGTGTGCCCAAAGCTTGTTTTCTTTAGCTGTATCAGCTGATCCAGGAAAAGATTCTTGTTTAGAAACCTCGTCCCTCTATTTTCAGACCATCACAGCTACAGCAACACAACTCACTGGGAGAAAGTATTCTCTGCAGAATTATTTTTGGGTCAGTGTATAAATTTCTGCTTCTGTCTTTGAATGTCTCTCTAGATTCTGGGGGGAAAAAAAGTCTAGAGTCAGCCTATTACAGAAATGCCACTTAATTTTCCTTCATCCTTTTGACATGGAAAATGCATGTCTGATGGAGGCTATTTGTTTTCACTTGCCATGTGCTAAGAAAGTTTATACATTGCAAGTATTACCAATCTAAACAATACAGGCTAATTGGTGTCTGTATAAAAACAGAACAACATGGTTGTTTGAAGGATTGTCATGTGTTTCAGAGTGGAAATGTTTAAATGTCAAAAAGATTCAGTGTCTGTGATTGAACTTTCATCTATCTTCTGGGTTTATAGCTATAGGAAGCCCTTCATCTCTGTATTGTCTTCAAGCATGACTTCATGCAAAGATTTGGATTCTGTAGACTTAAAGGATGCTTTTTTAATAGAGAAAAGGTCTTTGTATGGAGTCATTAATGATCCTGGTTGCACGTGTCCTGATCTGTATTGACAAGGTGATGGAGGATATTTGAAAAGTGTTTCTTAACACTTCAGAGGGAAGTCACAACAGCACAAGTGAAGAAAGATGAATGGCTGCTGAACAGCCTCCTACAACACATGATGTGCTGTGTATTAAACCTGTCTTGAAAGGAGTTTAGTGCTGTGGAAGGTCCCACATGTCAGCTTCTCCACAGTAAATGGTTACAGCTGAAAGATCTGCTGTCAGTTCCTTGGTGGTGCTCAGAGTATCTTTGTAGTAGCCAAAGGGGCTGTGCCAATACTTTATCTCTGTAGTCCTGCTGGGTCTTTGAGGTGGTGCAATGCCCTGTTCATGGCTGTACTAACACCAGGGTAGAAATTCCTGTTCACATGGGCTGCTGTGAGCCAGCAGCAGAAGTAGCTGCACTGCAATCAGGGATCACCAAAGCAAGCAGTGACCCAGGCACACTTTTTGTTGAGCTGTACTCTAGACCTGTTATGTACTACTGGGCATAAATAACGGGCCATTTCACTTCCCTCCGTGCCACCGGCCAAAGAAACCACTACACACATTGCCATTAGGCAATGAGGCTGAGTCCATAGCAGTGGAAAAGTTTCTTCACACAGGATGCTTCTCTTCTCAAATCTTGAGTTCCTTGGAAGCCCTGGGCAGTTTAAGTATAATGGCATGAGGAAGCAGAGCCCTGTTGTGCATGCTCAGTGTGTCTGGAGATTTTGGTGTAATAGGCAACACTTGTGGTTTAGATCTTCCTTAATGTATGACATGACAATTAGGGATGCTCAGGAAGTGTAGAAATCCCTAAGGAACAGCACAAAATCTTGGGCAGCAGTGATGGTAACTCTGCAGAGAGCTCTTCTGTTGGATTTTTGTCCTTTACCATAGGATTTCCCCCTTGTCTATGGAAAATGTTCATGGTTCTTACTGATGTCTTGCTGCCATCTGCCCTTAGCTCTCTCATAAAGAAGGAAGAGCAGTATCACCAGAAACGTTCTGGGAAGTATCTGAAGGTGTAACTGGATGGTTGGATCATGCAAAAAGCTGAGTGGAATCGGAAAAATGGTTTGTGTGCATTTAGCTTCCGGGAGAAAATGCTTCTGAGGCATCAGGTCCTGACCAGTGCAATTCAAGTCATGAAATGAAGGAATTTGGTCTCAAGAGCTTGCTTTAGGTGCTGGGCTCAGCCTTAATTGCTCAGGAGACTTTTACGTGTGCTTATCAGCTGTTTCTGAAGCTCTTCTTTGGGTTCAAGAGTGTGCAAAGCTACCTGTGAAAATGTCGCATGTTTTTACACCTTGAGGAGCTGTGATGAAGCTCTCATTAACCTGAGTGAGGTGGGGTAGCTGCTATAGCTGTGAAGAGCTGGGAGCTTACCCCCACCGGCAGCCGGGCTGGATGGAGTCACAGTCCTGACTGGGCTGGGGGAACCCAAAGGCAGTGCCCTGCAGTCCCAGGGAGTGTCAGCATCTGCTGAAAGGAGTGATATGGCAGTGGGGGCTGGGGGCAGAAGGCTGGGGTGGTTCTCAGCAGAAGCTTGCATCACATAAGCTATTTCCTCTCCAGCCCATCTCAGGACACTCCTTGTTGACATATGTGTTTCCATTTACACTGCAGTATGTTTGCCAGAGGGCAATTGCTCCTTTAACCCCAACCCTTCTCTTTATGCCTTCTCTGTTTGCTCATTTTAACCCTGTTCCCTTTATCACTGCCCATCCCTCCCCTTCTCTCTCCTCTTCCTCTGATTCCTATTTCTTAATCTGCCTTGGTTTTTCACCCTTTGGGTTTTTTCCCCACTTCCTCCCTCCCTCTGAATTCCCCACCATCTGTCTCCTCCACTTGACTGCTCTCTTCCATCTTTCCCCACCATTCCTTCTCTTGTTCTTTTTTGTTTTGCTCACAGTGGACTAAAGGTCATCTTCACATGGAAAAATATGCCCTTTCTGGGGTCATACCTCTGTCTTTGGTTCCATTTCATCATATATGAGGTTCTAGGAGCTTAGAATTTACTTTTTTTTTTTCTTTAGTTTTCTTTTTTTTTTTTTTTTCATAACAGCTGTATGTACTCCAGGAGCTCCCAGAGATAGCAGGTAGCCTCTATCCAAACTCCAAAACAAACCCCCAAAATGGGAAAATTTTGGGCTGTGTGCACACCAATAAAGCATGTCTGGGTTGGTGGAGCTATGCCAGTCACACCAGTTAAGGACCTAGTTCAGGACTGGGTTACTTCCCCTGTTCAAAGAAATGGCTTGCAGTATTTGCAACATTTTCCTGGATTGTGTACATGAGTTAGATTTTCAGCATTTCCTATTTTCAATTACTTTGACTGAGCTTGGAACCAGTCCCCAGCCTCATATAATAATGCCTTTTGTATCTGCACTTGGCACTCCCGGCCAAATCTGTGCAAAGAATCATTTCTGGTGGAACAGCATTGCAGAGAGGAATGGCTTTTCATAAAAAATTTTAAATATATGTATATATATGTGTGTTGGCAAATGCTGCATAAATGTTATAGCTTATCCTGGCAAAACAGCACTTTTGCTGTTACAGGGGATTTCCTTAGGGAAACTGGAATAAATTATCCCAGCGGAAGCATCCTTTTTGCTGGTTCTGAGGAAGGTGGGTCCAAGAGCAGTGCCAGTAAGGCATTACTAACACAGCTTTGGCCTTGGAACTGACTTAGCATTGTTCAGGCTTGTGCTGAGGAGGTCGGTATGTTTATAATTTGAGCCAGAGCATCTGTGCAGCTTCTTACATGTGTGTTTTTTCATAATGACAATTTTTTATTAGCATCTTTTTCAGTAAAAAAACATAAATAGTTGTAAATAGTGAGTGAATCTATGCTAAAATGAAAGAAGCCAAGATTGGGTTTGGTGGTGACCCAGGCTCTTTTTCACTCTTTCTTTCACTAGGAATTTAGGGCTCAGTATCACCCCCTCCAAAAGATACTTTAGTATCAGCACTGCCTAGACTAAAGACTATTGTGTTTTAAAGGCTTCATTGCATCCAGGAGTTCTAGAAAACCATGTTGGAAAGGAGGCTGGGTGGGAGATGCCTGCATTCACATGGCTGTGGGATCTGAGGGCTGGTGGAACAGCCCCATGTGCCGCAGAGCCGTCGCTTCCCTGTGCGGAGGAGTTGTCCTAGGCAAGAATCCCTCCCCGTGGGCTGTGGCTGGAGAGGTCAAAGTCATCTCCCACTTTGGGAGGTGGGGTTTGAGCCTGTGCGTGCCCTGGATTTGTACTTTGGACCCCAATCTGCTGCTTATTGTATCAGGGTTATGTTAAGCCCAAGTAAAAATAATTTGAGCGGCAGCGTACGAGCTCATTGTGCCTTAATAAAGAAAACAACACCACATTCACTCATCACACTTTGAAATTAAAGCTGTAATGTCATAAAAGGGAACTTTTATTGTTTTCAGAGGACATAAAAGCCCTTGGAACAAAGTCAGAAGGGTATTTTGATGCATAAGGTCAAAGTCTGGTGTACATAAAGTGAGCATTGTACAGCATTATAGGTCGTACTGAGTGTCAGCAAGTTACCAGAAGCCCTGATCCTGTCAACACTCAAATGTGTGCATGAGTTTGCCCTTGTAAATACCCTCATTCAAAGACAACTGCAGCGAAGTTATGCTCAAACATGAGTGTTGTAAGAATCAGCATTTTCCTAGCCAAATGTTAAGGAATCAAGGTTCTGAAATCCCAAATTGGCCTCACAGAGCCAAAATGTGGATTTTTCAATTACACAAAATTTTCAAAGCTCTCTTAAGCTTTTCTTTAGACAACCTAAAGCATTTAATCTTGATGTTAATTTTTTTATAACATCCATTATTAGTTTGAAATAACAAATATTGTAACTATTTAAAAAAAACACAAACAACCAAAAAGCCCCCATGTAATTACATTCCAGAAGTTTTTTCTTTTAATTTTTCCCTCCGTTCAGTAAAATGTCTTTATAAATCACCAAGTTTGCAGGGAAAGACTTAACTTTGGCACAAATATCCTTTCTCAATATTTTTATGATGAGTTCTAATATTCAAGGCAACTGACAATCTGCTTTCCTAACAAAAAGTTGTAATGGTGAAATTGTTTTCAAGCCCTTTCTAGGCTGGATTAAGTGAGTTTAAAAAAAAAATCTGCTTTCTGTATCCCCCTCCCCTCCTGGTTATCCTAAAACTTGGGGTGTACAAAATCTTTTTATTGTGATTTTTTTTTTCAAATTATTTTGAAAATTAAAAAAGGTAGAATAGCGTTTCTTTAGAAGAGAAGGCAATTCAATCATGAGAAAATACTTTTTGTTGCTGAAAGGACAAAAAATGCCTTTAATTATCTAAATTTCAGCAGAGACTAATATCAAACCTGATAATATCAAAAATGTAAGTTCCCAGCTTTGGCTTTAGCTGGTGGAGGGTGAGCTGCATCTCCCTATACCTCTGTTGCTCTCTGATGTCTGATCCCCTTTGTGCTGGGTGACATGCAGCTCCATTCCCCAGCAGTTGTAGTTATTCCTGCCTCTTAAATAGGCAGTATTTTACTTTTATGGTACCTCCCCATGGCCCAAATTTCCAGGCAAAGCAAGGATGGCCTTGGGTATGGATCCTCCTCATCCAGGGACCTGAGAGGTGCAGCAGGAGGAGAAGAGCAAGGGGAGATGCAGAGATTGGAAGCTTTGCTGCCTTCCAGCTCCATCTCAGCTGTTTGAAGCTTTAAACAATTTGAATAATGACTCTGGAGTGTGGAATAAAAGGTGGCAAGGAGGGCTTGTTGAAACAAATAAGATTTTTCTTTTTTTTTTTTCCCCTCTCCACATGAGAGAAGGCAGACTGCGACTTACAATGAGTGGTGTGAGTCACTGAGACAGAAAAAACCCACCAAGCCACAGCCTGTTTGCTCGTGCAATGGCTGCGCTGCTGCCCTCCTCCATCCCTTCCCTGTTTTGCTCCCGAGCCCACATGGCAGACATTATATGCAGATCTATTCTTGAACTGTTTCTGGTTTCTCTGTGGCACCAGCTGCAGGGGAGCGGAGTCACGCGAGCAGAGGAGGATGTTTGGTGCCTCTGCCAGCCTGGCCCAGCCACAGTCTGGCACAAAATGTGGAGGCAGCCTCATCCACCAGATTTCTCAGCTCCTCCCAAAGAGAGTGTGTGTGCATTTGTCCCTGGGTGGGGGAAAAAACCGAAAAAAGAAAAAACAACAGGGAAGAAAAAGGAAAGAAAAAGAAAGGATCAAAGTGTTAATTGTAAAACATCTTGTGGTGCCAGGTGGAAATGAAAGCAGGGTGATCAGTGAGATATTCGATGGGGATGTAACTGAAGTGCATTTTCCAGCAGCTCATTAGAATAACGAGGAACCCACAAAGGACATGGGAGACGAAAACAAGCTTTGTTGCCCTGTCATTATTTTTAGGAGCAATGTGATACCACTGAGGACTGGGTTAATAACAGATAATTGCTGGCTTTATTCTTGCTTTTCTCTATTTTTCCCCCCTCCTCTCTTCCCTGAATGGTTTTATGGGATATGGACTTAGTAATGTTGTGGCAAAGTGTCATTTCCTGTTTTATTGGGATGACTCAAGTGTGTGCGCTGTGGCGGAGGTCAGGAGCACGTTTATGAAGTTTGCACTGTGGTTAATTAGTAGGAGTGGGCAAGTTTCCTTCTCCCTGTCTCTTTGCTCCTGTGGGGGGATGGAACAAACTCCATAAATTTGCCTGGACCATGCTGATCTCACATGAGTTTGATCCTGAGGTGATGCCCAGTAAATCAGCCAGTGACTTCTCCCAGGACTCCCTATCCCTGTGCACTGCTGTGCTCAGGCTTGCCAGGAATTGCCAACCTGCCTGTGTGGAGCTTATTGAAACCCTTGGATTTTGGACTGCAGAGGGGTCTGAGCAAACAGCTGCTCTTCCTTCTTTGTCCAGGCCACTTGAGTTACATTCTGCTTGGCAAATTCTCTCCTGCTCTGGATGTGTCTTTGTTAGGCTGCTGGTCCCAACTCCCATCAGCCACAGGTGTAAGGAACTTTTTTCCATGACTTGTGTCCTGGCTGTTCAGGCCCAATGCAGAGGCAGCTGTTGGGCAAACACAGATCCCGGATAGGGCAAGTGGAAAGGAAAAGTGCTTTTGTGGTTGGTGGTACTGCAATAAAACAGACTTGCTGTTTCTGACGAGTTTAGGTCGCTATTTCCATAAAACCTTCATATTATTGTATTAGTTGATATAATTCATTTTTATTTTATGTTTTTATTATCTTAAGGCCGGCTCTTGGCTTTATTTTATGGCCTTGATTTAGCTGTCTGACTTCCTGGGATGGCAGAGAGATTCTCAGCTGTCATCAAAGAGCTCTCAGTTGCTCAAGGGTTTGTATTTGCTGACTTAATGTGAGACTCAGGGGCTGTATTTGCAAGGGTCTGCAGCCCTGGTCAGGCAGCCAGCTCACCCCCAAGCTCGTCATGCTTTTTCTGAACTTCCACAGCAGTGCTGAAGGACTCCATGAGGAAAGTATGGCCATTGATGGCTCTTAGATGCTAACAGGGACCCAGAAAGGGAAATATTCAACAGCACAGCCAGTTGAAGTGTTCAGCTGCTTGGAGAAAAAAATCAAAATGCTTAAATTTGGTAGAGATGAACAGGAGAAAATAGCAGAATGGTCAAGGAGAAACGGGGCTTTCCACAAATTAAAAGAAGAAAGCTCATTAAATTAGAAAGGTTTTTCACTTTTGACCCAGGGATTTTTCAATAGACTTGTGTGCAGAAAAGCTGAGGCAGAGAGTTTTATGCTTATTTTAAATTATATGACTTGGCCTGAACCTGTATAAATTAAGGCTGAAAATGAAAAATATTTTTTGTTATATTTCAATGCCCTGTCTCTTTAAGAAATCATCAGAATACAGATTAAAAAAAAATCTTCTGGAAGTAAAATTGTTCAGATCTGATATGGCTTACACTAGTAGAAAATGCAGAATCAGTCATAAAATGTGTTAATACCCATCAAAAGAATGTTAGTGAAGAGATTCGCTCTTTATAATAAAGTATATCAAGCAGAAAATTTTACAGTGAAGGGGAGGTAAGCACCCAGTTTAACTTTATAGCTATCCATGTGGGTAAAAAATTTATAGCCATAACCTGGGGTGCAAAATGTGGAGCTGGAGGTCAGGAATCAATCTCTTATTTCAGCCTGCTCCATAGTCTGATGGTGTTGGACAGAATAGCTGCTAGAGCTCCATTCAGGCCCTGTGGTCACAGATGAGGCCCGAAATACTGCACTGGGTGTTTGTGATGTGATGTCCAGCCCCATGTTTGGCTTCCTCATGTCCTTCAGAGCAATGCTGCAGGCAATGAATGAATCAGAAGAGCTGAAGTGTTTGGGAAGGAGCAGAGAAGAGTCATCTGAAGGAATGCAGATGGAGAAAGTGATGTGAAAAAGGCTAGGAAATGTTTGGACCAGCAGAAAGTCAGCAGAGCTGATTCTGGCTTGGCTGTCAGGACTCCTTTGAGATAAACTCTCAGTGGAGCAGAGACAGTGTTTGCCTGCTGCAACCCTACAGTTTTCCTCATCCTTTTATGCCACGTTTGATTTATAGAGGCGCTTAGTGGCCAGATGTGAGGGTATAAGCATCAGTCAGGGGATGCTAATATATTCTCTTCTCTGTTCCTAATGAATGTCCACGTACTTAGTCTCACTTTCAGAGTTTTATATTGTGAATGTGGGTTAAATGAATCAGTAACTGGTCAGCAGAGATGTTTGGAGGAAGCCTAAAAACCAGAAAAACAACTCATTTTCAAATCACATTAAGAGTGGGGTGGAGCCATCAAAAGGAAGGAAATGAAAGTTGAAAGCAATCTTAACTTGTACTATTAGAGATGGGGGACCTGGAAACCCAATATCTCTGAAAGCGACCTCAAGGTGATGGTGAACAGCAGATGAAATCCAAGTTCTTAATACAATGCCAAACGCAGGGAACAAAACAGCTGTTTTAAGACCTCCCACCACTAAGCTTCTGTACACATGACTGCAATGAGCACTGATATCTTGGTGCTGGACAAAGACACCAGTGAGTCAGGTTTTAGAGAACAGGTAATGTTTAAAGAGCTCAGAGGACTGACCCGTGGGGAAAACAGAGGCGCAGCACTTATGAAGAAAATTAATGTCAAAGGGACAATAACTGCTGTTGAAAAACACTGGGTGAATTACAAAGGAAGAAAAGGAGTCATTAAAGGTGAACTTGATGCAGGTTTAAGGAATGAAATTCCTATGGATGCAGATGTATAAAAGGATAAAGAGAAATTTGGAGCAAGCAGCAGCATAAGGAGTAGATGAATTTCAGTTAGTGGCACTCTGAAGCTCAGTCTTAGATCAAAGGTCTAATTTAATCCATGGTCATTCTGAACAAAGGACCTAAAGTGAAATGCCAGGCTTTAGGGAAAATCCAGATCACTTCCAGACTGTGACTTCCTAGAGTGCTACAACTCCAGGATCATCTCTGTTTTGAAAAATAAGAAATGTTGGCATAGAGTGATTATGGGGATGCTGTAATGGCAGATGGGCACCAGAGTGGAAGTTCTGACATGGGAAGGCAGCACGGGGTATGGACTACGTGCAGTATTCTGCCTACTCAGCTTATGGTAGGTGGTCCAGGTTTCTTCACTCTCCCGGGCACAGTTGAGTCTCCCAGCAAAAAAAAATTGAAAATTTGTTTGTGCCTTTAATAACTGAGCCACCCTTGGTGGCACACGAGGGAGAGCATGCATTTCAAATTACTGGGAAAAAAAGAAGTGGTTCACAATCTTATCCCAGTTTGTAAACCCACCAAAGTGTCTGAGAGCCTTGAACAGCCTCCAGCATCACAATGTTTGCCTATCCCAACTTTGTCTCATTATTTTCCTTCTCTTGCACCTCTGTGCGTCTGGAGCCCAGCTGAGAATGAAATGAGCAGCGCCAAAGGACTGTGAGAAAGACGATTTGTGTGGTAAACCCAGCACAGCCAGAAGCAGGAAGTACCAGATTTATCATGGGAAATCCTCTTCTTGTTAGATGTTTCCAGCCTACTTCTCCAGGCTTAAGCTATCTCAGTGCTGCGTGTAGGCCCCGGTTCAACAGGGATGCTCTGCATTTGCCAGACTTGAAATGCATGAAGTTAATTAGCACCCTGTTAAATCAGGGCTCTGTCACTGTGTCAGACAATCCCCATTGACTCAGAGCTGCTTGAAAATTTCCTGTCTCCTGGGATAACATAATAAAGCTACAGAGGGAGTTTAAGTTACTCAAGATGGGATTGGATTCCCCATGCTCTGCTTTGGAAATGTCCTTTCTGCTCCACTCCAGCTCTGGCCCTATGTAATACATGTAGCTTTGGGGCTTCAGGCCACCTCCTGAGGAGCAGGTCCTCTGCCTGCCACCACTGTGGCAGCCCTGCAGTCAGTCACAACCTCCCTGAGGCCACTCCTCACTTCTTCCATTACATCCAGACTTAGGAGCTCATTTTCTTGCTTCCTCGTGCTACTGACTAGTGCTGAATCAGTGGTGCCTTCAGGACGGACTGTGGACAATACCTGTGTGTATCCATTTTTTCTGCTGCTGTGGACAATGAGCGGCCCAGCCCTCCTTCCCTGTCTTCTGCTCTGGCTGCCCTCAAAGGTGGGTTGTCACCCCTTGGCCCTGGAGATAGACTCAGAGCTGTTAGGAACCTTCTGGATGTGCAGCCACTGGCAATAGGGAGCTGCACAGCTTCCCTGTGCACCACGTGGAGAAAGATGTTTGTCTGTTTTCCCTTTATTCTGCTTCCTGCTGGGTCTCTTTCATGATTATTAAGTAGGAAGAGATGGTTAGATCACTCCTTATGTGCTTTCTCTGCTATTCACAATTTATGTGTCTCTCCCATCATAGTCCATCCATCTGCCTTTGTGTTTCAGGGTACCTGCTTTTCTCTGGATGAGCCTCTGTCACTGCTGCGCCGGTCTGAGTTGTATGCAAATTAGCACTAATCAAGAGGAATAAGCCAACCAACAGCTAGGACATAGCTGGGTGTCATGAATGATTTATAATTATTTCCTCCTAAAACCACTTGACATTTGCCATTACTTGAAGTCTGTTTGCTGTGCTTGAATCAGGCAGAAACAGATCTCCCATTGAACATAATGGGGGTCATTCCAGCAAGCAAAACTGTATGTACTGCCTATGGCTACAGTATAATTTTATTGATTTAAAGTGTTTTAAGCAAAGGCATGATTTCAAGCCTGGAGATAAAGGTGGCTCGTTGGTGTAATTGCACAGTAATCTTGTTCAGTGCCCCAAATAACACTGTGATGTGTCCTAATTTATGGACAGCGTGTAGATGAAGTGATTAGAGGTCTGGGATGATGAGGCTGCAGTATGGAGGGCATGAATGAGTGGGAGGAGATGGCAGAGTCCTAGGCAGAGGCTCTTCATAAGGGCAGCCAGCTCCACTTCGCACTTGGCCGATGTCCTGCTGGTGGCTGCTGCTCGTCACGGGGGAGCAGAGGTCAAAAGCAGGGACTGTGAGCCATACAGCTTGGATGTGGGTCTCTCAGGGGGGGTTCACAAAACTTTTTGAGGGTGTCTAGAACTGGTTTTTGAGTCAGGCTTCTTTCCAAACTCTTCTGTTAATAACATAGCAGTCTGTTTTCGTTGTGGATGGTGTGTATCTTCTTTGCTGGAGCTGCTTCCTGACAAAATGAAACCAAAGGGAGGCTGAAGGTTGTGGCAGGCATTATGCTAATGGCTTACTTTCTTAAACTTTGATGATTCTTTATTAAAATTGCGAACTTCAGCAGCATTGATTCTCAAAGCATCCACCTGGATGCTGGTCTGGAGCCTCTGGGAATGGATGTGTTCTATCCTATGGGAGCCAAGTAATGCATCACACTGGCTGTAGGATTCTTATGGCTGTGAGACCCCAAATCTGGGAGAGGGCAACAGAGAAGTCCTGAAGGCCAGTGTTACAGTCTTTTAAGGCCAAGAAATTTCAAACCACATGAGCTGAGTGTAAGGGGACCCAGCACAGCAGGTTGAGGATGCTGAGCAGGAGCAAGCTGGCCTGTGACCCTGAGTTTCCATGCTGTTGTATTTTGCTTTGATACCACAGTGACTATTAAAAAAAAAAGTGAGAAGTGATAGATTACAGCAGAACTCATGCAAATCTCTCGTGTTATTTTAGCAAGTTAATATGTGCCTAGCACATCCCAGTGGGATGCCAGTGGCTTCCATGGAATTTTACTGGAAATGAACTGGGTACGTCTGGTCAGAGAGGGAAGCCTCAGGCTGCTGGCAAACTTTTGCTCCTTCTCTGATTATTTTATGTAGGTACATATATGTATGTATGTATGTATGTATATACAGTAATTTAAGGCTCAGACTATTCTATTGACTATCATTTTCAAAAGGTTTTGAAAGAAAACAGGAGCTTTGTTGCCTTGTAACTGAGCTAGGGAAGCTGAGGTGAGTCTTCTCTAACATGACTGTAAGGCTGGCTTGAGAGAATACTCAGGGACTGATTATCATAATTTCATTGTCAAGCTTTCACACTACAGGCTGGGAGATCTTGAGGGCTCTATTCTGGACTTGTTGCTCTATAATTCTTTCCTTACCACCTGACATGGTGGAAGGACAACATACCTGTTAATTTTGGAGTTGACCCTGAAGAGCTGCTGAGCCCAGCTTAAAGGTATGAGAGAGTTTGGCAAAGCACAACCTGAAAGGAGAATGTTTTTGTGAAGACAAGGGCAAGGTATGATAGGGGAAATAAGCTGCACGAAGAGACCTTAGACAGCAACCCTGGAAGGGTGGGAGAAAATTGATTGCTCAGTTTAGGGAAAAAATAAGAATGGTGAGATATGATACAAGCATTCCAATATGTTAAAGTTGCTGTAGTGGCAAGAAATAATCTGTTGCCAACTTTCATTAGTGTTCAGAGAGAGAATCATGTATTCAAATACAATCAGGAAAACCAGTGGAGGTCCTCATCAGGTTCTCATTGCTCATATTACCTGTTCAGCAAGAAGCCTCTTAGCCTCTGGGGTAGGAGGTTTCAAGGTGTCTCTGTAGGTCCGTTTGCTACCTGCCACACCATGGGTGAAAATACAAGGATCCTCTCTCTGCCAAGGGACTGGGATGCAGGTGGTAGGATTTATTTTTTTCACTTGGTGCTTTATAGACAGAGAGCTGGCTGAACAAGGAGGTCCTGTTCACTATTGCTGTCTCAGCACCAAGCATGGACAGAACATGGATCCATTTGCCTGCAAGTGGCTGTGAAGACACCACACTGCCCTCTGAGATGGCAGTTGCTTGCACACACCACCCATGTGAAAGAAGGATGATGTGCCTTAATGGAATTTGCCCTGTCCATGGATTCAAACCCCAACTTTATTGGTTGATCTTGGCCACAGGGCCATAATCCTCTCCTAATGAGAACATCCCTGCTATGAATGACTAGAACCACTGCAGCCTTCTCCCTCTCATTTTCTGCGACAGTGATGAGACAGTAAAAGCAGTCCTCTCTTAGGGTTTTGACTTTATAACGTTTTGGCCTTGGAACATTTTTGGAATCTGACTAGGCAGAAATAGAAAGAAAAGCTTCTGGAGTGGCATGCAGGTCATATGAAAATGTCCATCAGTTCCTCTGTACTTGGGTGTGTGCTTTAAGGGCGAAGATGGCTGTGGTAAAAGCATAATCGATTATGAGACCTTAATTGCTTTTGAAATGACCACAATCTTTTTATTACCACAGCAAAACGTGCTTTGGACTCCACTGTGGCCAGTGTTTAGATTAAGGCAGACCACAGGATGAAAAGAGCATGACCCTGCTACTCAGTTCCCCACGCTCCTGTCTAAAAACAGATAGACAAAAAAAGAAAAAAGAAATTTTCCACATATTCTAGTCCTTGGAGCTCAGCAAGCTGCATCTAGCTGGAGGCTGCAGTATTTGAGGTTCTGTGTTTCTAATTTTATGGAGCAGAGGATTTGCATTTCCTCACTCGTCCATGCAGTCTGGAGGCAGTTTGCTGGTCATTTTATGTCCTCAGAGAATATTCTTGCCCATTTCTTCAAGAGGAGGGAGCTCTTTAGCCTATTTTAAGAGGCAGCACCAAAGCAAAACCTTCACACGTAACAGTCGGTGTTGAAGACCCCCTCTGGAGATGGAGTTAAAGCCCAGGACTTTGCCCATCTGGGCACTGAGTATCTCCAGGGATGGACCTTTCTGGTCAACCTGTTTCAGTGCTTGACCACCCTCACCAAAAACCAAAAAAGTCTTTGGTTTCTCTTTGGGTTAAATTGAAGAGAGTGAAATGTGGACTCAGGTTTTGGCTCATGTAGCTCTGTGCTGTCTGCACTGCATACCTTGGCTTCTCTTTGTGGAGGCCAAATTGAAAGTGACAGTCTCACACTTCTGTGGCTGATGTTAATGCCTGAAATCTGGCTCCCTGGGACACAGGTTTTGACTTACCTCTGGCATTTCAGGCATCTCAGATTCCTTTTTCTCCAACATTTTTAGCCTCCACTGGGCCAGTTTAACCGACGGCTCCTTTACAGCAGAGAGGAATTGTTCCTGTTTCTTCTCACCTGAAGTGTGGTTCAGTTGTTTTATGAGGTTACAACAAATCTGCATGTGGTGGAGGGTGTTTGTGGGCCCTACCCAAGCCTTTCATATTGCCTAGAAAGAATTTTCTCCTTTACTCATTCCTTTTTCCTCTGTCATGCTCTTGGGAATTCAGTGGGACTTGTGACAAGGAAATGGTGAGCAGAGCCTGGCTATAGAGGGTTGCACTTGTGAAATATCTCCATTTTAATCCACATGTTTGTTCCAGCTAGACTATTTTCACAGCTGCTTACAGAGGAAAAAAGGGACACTAACAAATCTTGTGAGAGACCTCTTCAGTGCTTCAGTTTCTCATTTCCAAACATCCTTGTAAAAGAAATCACATCCACTTACACAAATGCCCCAAATAGACTTTTCTGTAAACTGAGGGAGAAAAAAAATATCCAGTCTCTAGTTGGAATTTAATTCAACAAAGGGCTGAACCCTCCCAGCACTGGAGCTGTTCCACACTTGCATCCGTTGAGGATGTGACCCCCAACCCTCAGCCCTAACTGAACTTTCTCAGTAGTTTTATACAGCAGTAGGACACACAAGCTAAAAAATTAATGAAGATTTCAGTGGGAAGCACTTACAAATCTGTATTGTTTCCTTAGTTTCACTGCAACTCTAATTTTAATCCTAATGATAAAAGCTGTAGTATTACTAAGATATAGTTCTGGGGTTTTTTTCCCTTTCTAGTCTTGGGTGGTCTAGAATGTGCAGTAATTCATGTTCTCAGCTGGGTTTCCACCACATTTCTGATTGACCTGATTACTTTCCCAATGACAGAATCCAAAATTGAAACCACATCAGAACTCACTGGAGTTGGTTTTGTTTTTGATGTTCCTGGAGCTTCTCTGGTGGCTCAGCAGGATATATGTCTTCATGAGGGTTTTTTAACCCATTCTTTTTTTTTTTTTCCTTTTTTTTTTTCTTCTCATGGCAGGCTTACATTTGGGACATGAATTATTTAGGGAAGTCCTGGAAGGAGGGCAACAAGGAAGGAGAGAATTCAATAGAGATGTTATATTTTAGGACTTAATTCTGGACATTAGCACGTATGGCTTGAGGGAGCTGTGCAGAGAAAAGAGCTTTTTCTACAGAAAAAGGATCTCTCATGATATTTTATGTTGTTGCGCTAACCCCTTATTTACTTCCTCCCCCCCATCCTCTGGAAAGATGGACACATATTACAGAAGTCTAGAACTTCATTTTTATCACCTTTGCTAGAAGGAAAGACTGGGACAAGCTGAGCTGAATTTATTATAGTGAAGAGTGCTTGTGATGGCATTGGGAAGGTTCCTCTGAAAGCCATGGTGCCTCATTGGGTGTCCCGAATCTGAATGCAGCTGACCAGGGAGCTTTGTTTGGTTCTTTTTCCTTCCTGGCAGAGAAAGGAACAGAGCAAAGCGTAATGGGCTCTTCCCTCACACTGGGACTGGTTCCCCTCCTCTTTCTCTCACTCCCAATGAGGCATAAAGTCATTAGGGCAGTATGTGATGTGGGGTTGGAGCCAGTCCAACTTACACCGAGGACTTCCTCGTGCCCCAGCACACACATCTTTGAACAGTTAATATCCACATTTGCATGACATGGGTAAGGTTGCACCGAGGGGAACACGTGCCATATTAGGTAGTGTTAATGGTACTGGTACCTTCTCCTATTTCCTCTGCTCCCTAAAAGAGTTTGGAGGTGGGAAAGTGAGGCTGCGTGTGCTGTATTTCCATGCGGTCATGGAAAACGGGGATCCAGAGGACATCTACTTTGTGCTCAGCTCAGTAGCTCCTCCTAGCAGAAAATCCTCACTCTGAGGTGTATTGTTTTCTGAGCCCTTTTCAGAAGGTGGAAAAAGCATTTTGCAAAACAATAGGAAGTGGATAGTGTCGTGAAAACACGCTCCAGCTGAGTTTTGGCACCAGCAGCACAAAACTTAAAGAATCTTATCCAACCCTTCATGGCTTTCAAAATGAACATTGCGATGCTGTGAGTCAAATAACATTGTCCAACCCTTTTCATCCTGTTTGTAATTCCACTAGGGACATCATTACTGTAACCAGCTGCTCTGGGATTCTCTAATGAAAACTTTGTTTCTGAATAGAATAATTAAACCTTCATATTCAATTGTCAAACAGCTCCATCTTTGCTCAGTGCATGGATGTGATTAGCCACAGCAAACCATTCTGCAGCTTAAACTCACAATTGCATCTAGTATAAAAATGATTAATTAGGCGACGTGCTGTTTGGGAAGTTTACAAGCAGATCAATGAATAATGTTTAAGTGAAAATTTTATAGAGACGTTACGGGCGCTGCAGGTTTTGTGGAAGCTTTGCTGACGGCTTACGGATGTGTGTGTTCATGTTCCATAAAGAAATTCTACATCATGGAGACAGGTTCAGAAGTTGAATGTGGGAAGGGGAACCCTGAGGCTTTTGGAGTTTTCTTTCTGTAAATGTTTTTGACAGAAACTCAGTCCTTTTCCCTCTCTCAAAGCAAAGTTTCTAGTGTGAGCAATATTTCCCTAATTTTCTTAAAAATGTATTTTTTGTTCTTGTGGTTCTTTTTCATTTTTGTGCTGAACGGGAAAGATTGAATATGCCTGGGAAAATTACCTGTGAACTGCAGCTAATCCACTATTAGTGTTTGAGGCATTAAGAAAAATAATTGATCAATTAAAGAGAAGCAATCCCCACCCTTAATTTTATTGTTGTTTTGTTTTGTGGTTGTTTTTTTTTTTTGCGCATGCAGAGAAATGCATAGTAATGCAGAGTCAGAGTTGTGTTTTGGTATTACAACTACTTTTATTATGTCATTCTTAAGCTTTTCCAGCTTCTTTAGAAATGTATATTTTCTGTGTCCTTGTGGCTTACTAACTTCTTATATCAGAGATGAATCAGAGCTTTTAACTGCACTTAGCTACATATTATCTTAATTGTTCTCTGCAGCTGTTTTGGATAATTTCTTTAGAAAAAGTTGTTAATGCTTTTAATTCAATAGGGTGGTTCCTTGTAGTGCAGGAATATCACAGTGGAGTAGTTCTTGAGATGTCTTTGTCACCCTTCATTTTAGTTCCCATCAGAGGATCACAGTTTTCTGCTCCTTGCTGCAGCAGCCACTCCTTCAGCTCTGGTCATGGAAATTTTCAGGTTTGATGTTGGTTTTTCTGAGCTCTTTTCCTACAGAAAGCTCAGAAAGGCAATAGGATGGAGGCAAAAATGAATTATCAAAGATTAATCCTGTCTTGTGTGCATGGTCTGCAGATGGCCCTATGTAAAGATTTTTGATTTGCACCTTAGTTGTCCTTCCATTGACAGTCACAGGCTTTCCCTGAAGTTACTTCCAATATATCTTTCTCCCTGTCTGCAGCCGTAAGGATAAAGACAAATAAACAAAGGCGAGCAAGCGCATTTCTATCCTGTACCGTATGTTGCCAAAAATAGTAGTCAGATGGAAAAGATTTTTCCAGAAGTCTTCTGCTGCATAATCTGTTTCAAATAAAGATAATAAAATAAACAACTGTTTATAAAGAGAATGTGAATGAGCAGGGCTCCCCTGCTGCCTGTTGCGAGGGCGCTCAGTGCAGACGTTGTCTGCGAGAATTCCTGATCCGGCACACAAAGTTCTGGTTTTTATCTCCGAACCCCCTGCTCTGAAGCACTAGGGACAGATTTCAGCAAACCTGTGTTAAATATAGCACCCCAGGAAACTCCCAAGCTCTGGTGTGAACAGGGAAGTTTTGTGATGTAGACCCCTGGATCCTCATCTCATCATCTGCAGGCAAGGTATTTGAGTGCTCTCTCTCTGTCTGTTTGGCTCAGTAGTGGGAAATGTGGACTGTGAGACTTATCAGTTAACTTTGCTAACAGGCACTGCAGAGCAAACGGTGATCCTTGTAAACATGATCCAGCCAGAGAGGTGTCACTTTGACAGAGCTGCTGCTCAGTTCCCCTTTACCATGGATGTTCATGAGCTCCTGGAGATAACAGTATGCCGACTTTCCAGAGCTCTGTGTTTCTCCTCCAACATTGCTGTTGACGTCTTTGAGACTTAGCTCTATTTAGAGATTTCCTACTCATCCTGCATTGAGAGTGGTGGCCAGAAATCCATACAGAGCAGCCTTTCACACCACAATATGTTTAAGAAAGTCTGCCTCTGATCCTGGCCACATAGCTTGAAAAGCAGAGGAGCAGCAAATGAACAAACGCCAGGGCATATGGGAAAGGAAAAAGTGACCCAGACTTGGGATTACTTCTTCTTTCTCTGGTTATTTTTTTTTTTTTTGAAAGATTTGATTCAAATTTTGGACCTATTTTCCTATTAAAAATTAAAAAACCCTAAACCTAAGTACACAAAGAAACAGATTTCCCGTCACAGGAAAAGAGGAGAGCAGACCTACATGGCAAGCACAGGGGAGAAGATTGCCAGAAGTGGAAATTTTCTGGGATCTGCAAGTTGGGTTCAGCTGGTTACGAGTAAGAGGGGCTAAATGTGAATATTGGATCTCTCTCTAATTTGTTTCTTATGGCAGTGATTATATTTATATACAGCCTGTAGACTCCAACCAAGTGTGGTGTCTCCAGGGATGGCACAGCCACACGCAAAAGTGTTCCTACCCTAAATTGTCTGTAGTCTAAGCCAACAACAACTGAGAAGGGAAATGGAAGAAGAGAAAAAGGGGTGGTCACCAGGAAGGTTTGGACATGAGGTTTTGATTCAGGCTCCCCTCTTGCCAGAGAATCTGCCTCGATCTCTGCAAATCTCATCCCTTTTTTACCTTGCCCTTGGCTCTGCTGCCTCTGTGCTGATCCTGTTGCCTGGTCTCCAGCCTTCAAGGATTTGCTGAGATTTGGGGTAACAAGCTCTTGGTGGCACCCTGTGACTCTGTGTTATGGGAATGATGCAGGAACAGGAGGACAGACAACTGTCTTTTCCCTTGGAAAACCAGAACCTGGGCCCCTTGTCTGGATGGGGGCCTGAAAATGTGAATCTCTTTATAAACTTGGGTTATCCAGTTTATAGTACAATTCCCTGGCAATGTGTCTTTCAATGGGCTTTTTTTTCCCCTCTGTTTATCACAACTTTTCATTATTCATTGTATAGTTCTGTTCTATTAGGGTAAATTTACATGTTTTGGGCAGCATAAGGTTGGATAAAACAGAAAGAAATGGTTACTTTTTTTGATTAAAAAATTACTACCTGAAACCATGGACATGAGAAGATCAGTATATGCAGCTTGTGCCTTTTTCTGGGTTTCTTTAAGCCATTAATTTTGGAATTAGGATAGTATTTGCTCTCTCCCCTCCCTCCCTGCCTTCTCATCTCTCCTAAATATTTTACTTATCTGTGGAGTGGTTCTGTGAACTGGTTCCCTTCTCACCTATCCACTGCATCCAAGGTTTCCTTTTAGGAACAAGGAAGGGAGGCAGGCTTGGCTTTTCCTTTCCCATGCTGCCATTTCTGGGCTTTATTTAATTTTTAGCTGTTTTATTTAAACGTTCATAAACTTGGGGCCTAAGCTGGGCTTAAGAGTGCACCGGGAAAACGTTAAAAAAACACATCTTGAGCAAGGCTGAGAAGAATTCATGGATGCCAGGGCAATGTGTGTTTGATAAACATATGGACTTGAAGGCAGATAGGAGCAAGGAGGCACTTTGCCTGCATATAGCTGTATTATTTATGGATGTCTTTGCCGTGCAGCGAGGACCAGGTTCTGTTTAGCTCCTCTCTTTGGGTGGTCCGCGAGAGATTCTGAGTAGCCTTCAGTAGCCTTCAGGCATAATTGCCAGGCATGCTCTTGTATCTGAGATAGCTTAATAAAGCATTACATATCTTACTGCTTCTATATTTTATTACCTAACCCAGTGCATGCGGTCAGTGGGTAATTAAATTCAGCTGTGTTTTTACTCTCTGTTTTAAGGTCGAAGTATGAATTTCTCCACGAATTCTTTGAAACGGACTAATACGATGCATGCATGATAAAGGCAAGGCTAATCAGAGCCAGACTGTTAGTGCAATATAAGGTTGCCCCAGGTGTAATTTATTTTCATATTATTGGTGGTTTTACTGTTGAACATATTAGAAGACGAAGAAGAAATAATAATTCTTTTCCGTGTATGGCCAGAAAGCTACAGGCTGGGTTGAGAAGCTGGGTTTTCTTTTCATTTCTATTTTATGCCACATTTCAGCTCGACCGCTTGTGCTCTGTACTGAAGTCGGTTTCAATTAACCTATTCCTTCATTAACTCACTCTCTAAGTACAGGAGGATATTGCTAGATTGCTCCGTGCCATTATGAAAAGGATTGTGGTGCAGCCTTTATTAAAAGCAATGTCTGCAGTGGAATGTATGCTGGAAAAAGCTTAAACAAATCTTTTTCTTGGATTTGACCAACTGGGGCTGGAGTGGCTGCGTGGGCTCCAGGAGGTGGAGTATTTTCACTGGGGGTGAGCGTGCCTTGGGAGCTCAGGGTGGCTGTGGGGTGAAGAGGAGGAATGGGGCAGTTGGCCCCAGTCTTGTGGCTCAAATCAGAGAGTTTGGGCAAGACCACTTGCGTGTGGGGCTCTGTGGTTGTCATGTCAGTAATGAGGGTTGGCTGGGTGAAAGGGAGAGTCAGCAAGATCATGAATGCAAGATCCAGTCCTGCTGCTCTCGGAGGATTGATTACCTGGGCAACTCATTCCAGGAGGGAAAGTAGATGTTTGTAAAGTTCTCTGGGAATATTCAGAGTTACAATGGAGTTGCTGTGTGTGAGGGGTTTTTTTTGCCCTAATCAAACCTATTTTACAACTGATGTTCTCTCTCCCTGCAAAACTGTCCTTGTTTATCTCCTTAGACCACCCCATGTGCAATCTTGCTGTTGCACAGCATACCAGTTGTCAGTGCCAGAAAATTGTTTCATAAGCAGCAAAACCAGAGGCCTAAATTCCTGGAGGCTGGTGCTCCAGGGTCAGCACACAAAAGGCATCTCAGGTGCCTGCTGGTGGCTGAACCTTAACCTCACAGAGGCTCCTGGGTGAAAATTCTTAGAAAACTTACAGGAACTTGAGGTGTGATTCATCTCTATGCCAGAGGGAAAAAGAAAAGAACAAGTCAGCACCACTTCTTTTGGGTAGAGAGGGATGAGCACATTTAGGATGTACTAATCTTATTCAGTTTCTTTAAAACATGCCCCATGTTTACATTAAGGGATTAAAAACAGGAGAAGGCATCACAATAGCTATGAAAAACCTGTATGGCCTTCCTCCATGGGTAAAGATGTATTTGAGATTAATGACTGGACTAAAACCCACTGGAGATGATCCCACATGGGCACATAAGGTTACACAGATATCATGGAAGGAAGCTCCAAAAACCTGTAACTTTTGAGGGGGTGGACTGAAGTATAAACCCCTGACCAAGCATGACAAAGCTGTGGCAAGTTTGCCAGATGAAGTGCTGCAATTTACCACAATGTTGCCCTTTTCCACACCTGCCTAGTGACCCAATGCAATGGATTAAACTGTCTTTTGCTGGAGTTCTACTCCAGAGTTGGGGAAAACCATCCTGCAAGTAAAGGGCCCCCTTCCCACCACTTCCAGGGCATTTCTTTTGACATTGTCCTTTCAGACAGATGGATTTTGACCTCAATCAGGGCAGGGGGCTGGACAAAGGGTGGGCACACACAGCTGCTTGTGAATCTGCCCCCATCACTTGGGCAAAGCTCTGGGAGCTGTAATCTGGCTTTGCCCAGGTGAGGTCCAGAAGCAGTAGAAAGCCTACTTTAACACACAGGAACTCAGGTTGATGTTTGACTTCTGCTTCCTCAGCTGTGAAGCAGTGAAAGAAATGTCCCCTCTCTCACAGCTGACTTTTACCTTTGAATTGATATTTGCAAAATACTCAGAGCTCCCAGGCTGATAGGGCTGCAAACCACACAGCTCAACTCTGCTGTCACCAATTGGAAAGAGTCATGCTGGGCTTGGGATTTAGTCCTATAGAATAAAGATTATTTTATTGTTCTATGAACTATAGGGTGGTCTGTCTGCTAAATTACAGTACTCCCTGGGCTGAGCCAGTGATTTCCCTGCCTGTTTGGGGTCAGGATTTGGCCCTTTCTGGTTTCATGTTTTCCTACTGAACTCATGAACCTGTATCAAATGTCGAAGCAACAAGAACTTGATGGTGATTCTCTGCCAGCAAGAAAGAGCTTCCCAAAAATCAGAACTTTCCTTCCACTGAACCCAATCCCTTTCTCCCCCTCTTTCCTTGCTATCTTCTCCATCCCATCCCCATCAGCCCAATGGAAAACCACCCCCTGAAGCTGGTGAGCCCAAGAACAGCCTGGGATCCTGGAAAACTTGATAGTGTGCAGATGCTGTTCTGTCTCTCGGCAATATTTACTTTTCAGATGGATCTTAAGTTAGCGTGAGGCTGGGAGACGCTGGAGCGTTTCTCAACATGATGAAACGGTCATCACCTCATCCAGCTGGAGGTGGGAAGCCCTTCCCTAAATTTTCTCACCCTCCTTGGCCTTGCTTGGGGAGAGGGTGGAGCTGGACCAGCACCCCTGTTCCTTGACCTGTGACTCACTCAGTGACCTGGGTGGGGAGGTGAAAAAAAATCTGCTTCTCCTCTCCGGGCCCCCCTCCCCAAACAGAGTCTGGGATTTATTCAGGCACTGTGAGACTGGGATTAGCTTTTCTCCATCTCCTCTTCAGCCTGTCCCCCACAGGCAATGCTAGGGGCATGGAAATGCCTTCCTGCTGCTGGAGTGAGCAGAGGGGGATGCCCTCCCTGTGGAGGGCGCCAAGGGGATGCGTTTGGGGGGATGAGGAACCAAAGGGCTGCCTGAGCCTGAGCTTCCCAGGCACGGCTCTGGGGATGTGCCCAGCCCTTGACGTGCAAAGGCATGTCCCGGGGCCCCGGCGAGCTCTTCAGGGATTTGAGGTTTTCTCCAAGCCCATCTCTGATGTTGGGATCTGACTGGAACACATGCGGCAAGCTAATCGCGTGCATCTGTGTCTTTTAAAAGCGCGGTCGCCTGCTGATTGGGTTTAATTCTTTATCTTATTCCTGCTAATCCGTTTTCCAATCTGGTTCCCATTTGGAGACAAATTCCCCCAAACCCCAGCCACTGGTGGGATGGATGTGTGTCAGCGGAGGCAAGGGGGGGAGAGAGCAGAGCAGTGCTTTCTATGGGGCAGTTGCAGGCTGAGGAGAGGACATAGTGCCCTGTCAGATGCTGGATAACAAACCCCCACCCAACTCGTGCCACAAATATACAACAGCCCCATAACTGTCTCCATTTGGGATCCCACCTCCTGCAGGCTGCTATTGCCATGAAAATGTGACAGCAGTGCTCTTCTAAGCATCCAAGGAATAACGGCCTGAGGATTTTATTGCGTGCAAAGATTCCCTTCAAACACACCCCAGAGCTGGCCTGGTGGTCCGGCAGCAGTGTGGCAACCTGGGCTGCTGTGGTTTTACAGCTGGTAGGCGGCACTGCCCTGAGTTTGCTGTAGGGCTGGTGGGTCCCTGGAGGCTGTGCTGGTGCCCTGGCAGCAGCCAGTGCTTCCCAGCCAAGGAAAGATGTACTGGATGTATCAGCTGTCCTCCTTCCTCCCTTTGCTCTCTCTCCTTGCCCTGGCCTCCAGTGTTTTCATGTTCAGAAGCTGCCAGCAAGGGGGAAAAGGGCAGTTTTCCTCTGCCAAGGGAGAGAGTGGAGATCTGCTCTGAGGGCTGGGAAACCGTGATCTGCCACTCCTCTGCCCTTTGAAAAATCATTAACTGTTGCACCTCTGTTTCTCCTCATTTTCCTTCTTGGTTAACCTCTATTCCACCTCAAATCTCTGCCTTACTGCTGGTCTGTCAGATTCTCAGAGAATCAGTTTCTGGTTCTCTTCAACTGCAAGCTTTCTGGGAGCAGAAGCCCCTGTGATGTGCTTCTGTCATGGAATATTTCTCAGGACTCACAGGGCTGGTTTTCCCTGGGGAAAAGTGCATGTTGTTAATATGATGGACTTAGCACCAGGTGAAATCCATGAGACTTGGTGTGTTTTGGTACAAGCTGCTCATGAGTTCCTATGCCTCCAGATCTTCAGCTCGTCCTGCTACTTTGATCAAAACTGTTTCTTATGCTTTTAACTTAGATGTGTAAGCTCTAGGGCTGTTTTCTAGTACAGATCAAACCCAACTAACAGATAAAGCCCTTCCAGTTTCTCAGTATTAAACATCAGCAGCAAAAATTTAGATCCACAAAGAAAAAAAAAAATCAAATTGTTCAGTCAAGGAATTGATGCCTGGTATAGAGTATTTTGGGAGCTATGTTTCCTCAGGTACATTTAGCAGCTCTGATTCCTTGCTTCGTGTCCAAGTATGGGCTCTGTTCTCCCAGCGTCCCTAACCACCCATGGAGTAAGAAGCAGATTCTTTTGTCCTGAAAAATACGCCCCCCTGTAAGAATACCTTGCAATTTGCAGAAAGACAGAAGGGTTGTGGTTGGGAAGTAACAGGAAAGAACAGGAGGCAAATGAGAAATGGCTGATTTATTCTGCTGTAATAAAGGTCCAGATGATGTGGGTCTTGTTCCCAGATTTATCACTGGTTTGCTCTGTGGCCTTGAGTGAGCCATTTCACTTCCTTCTGTCTCTGCTTCTCCTCCTGCTCTTTGGCCCTTGGGCTTACGAGCTCTCCAAGGGGAACAGG
>NW_005054347.1:4465526-4495239 GCF_000277835.1 Geospiza fortis
GACCTACATGTTGGTGTAGCAACTCATGTGCAGAGACCTGGGACCCTCAGGAGCTAGGTAATAAATAAAGGATTTTTAAAAAAATGCAGAAATGTAGCTAAAACAAAGGAATAGAAGGAAATAACCATTTCAGAACTCTCAGAGGACAAACAGAAAAACTAGAAAGCTTATATTTTTTTCTTGATCCTGCAGCACTAGCAAATTGTGGGATTGATGGGTGATGAGTTTGAAAGAACTGTGTATTTTTAATCTGTTTCCAAGTGTATGCACATGGATAAAATCCACAGTGTGTTTTATAGGCTGGCCAAAAGGCACACGAGTGAAGCAGCACATGATGTGCCGTCGAAAGAACCCGTCACCCAGCCCAGAAAAAATTATGGCTGTGGCTCTAACCATTTTTTATCATTTCCATCTCTATTGACTGACATGTATTTTCTTCCTTCCCTGACCCAGAACACCAGGACTCTGAAACTACTGAAATGTTTGCACAATCTTGAAGCATTTATTTAAAAGTTGCTTTTCCCTGAAGGGTAGGTACTACAGCCAGATTCAAAGTCAGATCAAAAAAACCAAACAAATACTATCTTTACAAGCCCTTCATATCGGTATGTACCAAAGGACCTATCAGCTTCCTTTTCTTTTTGGCATGCTGACAACAGCCCAGTGCCTCAGGCAGAGAGCTGGAGTACGTGTTTACAACCCTTTCAAATTCACAGGCCAAACAGGAAAAGAAGGAAAATGTCAAAAATTACAAATAAAACAGTTGATCTTCAAAAGCAACGAGGCCTGCAAATGAATAATTTTTAGGCATGCTGTATCGGATTTCTTAAATATTTGTCACAGCTGTGAGTTGCATAGTGCAGTGTTTGTTAACCTTAGAACTTGTCTTAAGTGCTCTCACGAATAAATTTATTTATACTGAAAAATCCAAGTGTCTTAATAACTAAAACGTTTTTCAGAGGAGCTTTTCCTCTTTTTTTTTTTTTTTTAATGCTGCTTCAGAGAATCCTTCCCCATGTGCTTGACATATTGCAGCTTTCCTTCAGCAGAGAGCAGGAGTGATGATAGAGATGAGGAAAAAAAAAAAGGGAAACCAAGAGGTGGAAAAATGATGGGACTTGCCCATTTTTTGGGTTTTTGGCGTGGACCCACATTACGTGATGTCCTTTGGGTTGCAGGTGCATCATGGCCTTAGATGTGTTGATTTTCTAAACCTTTCTGGTCTTTGTGGAGGTTGAGGAACTGAGGCACAGAAGGGTTTGCAGTGGGAATGGTCTTGCATAGGTTTGGAGACCCCTTAGCTAGAGGCATCTGGCCCTGGTTAGTTTAGATTTCCCCTACAGTCAGTGGGGGAAGACTGCAGCTCCACAGGGTGATCCTCCTTATGCTAAGTCCTGAAGCTGCTCTGAGGAATGTATTTTTCCCCTCTCGCTGTTGTGGGATCCCAGATGACTAGGTTTGGATTAGACACCTCTGCAGTCACGGGAGATGAATCCTGCTTTTCCCAGTTTCTTAGGGAAAGTGAAGAAAAGTAGATGGTTCTCAGTCCAAGTGCTTGGTCAGGTGCTGAGGACAGTGTGTCTGAGTGTTTTGGGTTTATCCCAACCTCCCCTGAGACTGACTGCAGAGATATTATTTGGCAATCTGCTTTGTGCAGAAAGGAGCACTGATACTTTCTGCTCAGCCTGGGCAGGCAGATGTGATTTGACAAACCACTTTTTAGCTCCAAGTTTTGTCATTTTGAAGGGAGAAAGAAAATGTTACAGCCTACACAGCCTATCAGATATAGTTTGGAAAACCAGCACAGCTTGTTTTCCCAAGAAGCTGTGGAAAGAGGCTGAAAGCAGAGTTACAGCTAGTACCTGTCAGAATAGCTGGGGAGGAGATGGAGTGGCCATCACTGGAAGTCTTCAAGAATTAAAGAAGTGTTCTCCCCCTTCCCCCATGCTTTTTGATGGGGAAACGTGTCCTAAAATATCTTCTCATTTGTACTTGGTGGATCTGTAGAACTTGGTGTACCCTACAGAGGGCAATTTCAGGTCCAGCTGAAGGGGGCAATTCCAAAGAGGGATCACCATCAGTCATTTGCTGCTGTGGTGAAGCCCAGCTGCCAGTATCTGTGCTAGCCAGCATGGTATTGATTAAGAAATCCCTACTGTGATGCACAGAGTAAGAAGAGATATATTTAAAACCGATCTTTTGGCAGGACTTGCAAACTTTTTTGTTTTGTTTTGTTGAGAAAAGCAATCCAATGTGAATAATCTTTTCCTGTAAATGTGTAGAAAACCTTTAATCAAATACAAATTAGTTCTAGGCATAAGAAATAAATGTTTGATGAAAATGTATCTTAGTCATGGCACATAAATAGCTCTTCACAGTCAATATATAATCTTGCATCATTATGAAAGGAAGCGATCATTAAAAATATAATTTGGAGAGCAATATTTTACCTCCTAGTTGTCACAAGACCCCTTCCCCTCTTCCCCCCCCTCTTTCTGCACACAGTTCTGTTCGGGGTTAATCCCCAAATGACTTCAACCATTCTAAATCAGGAGTAACAAACCCTGACTTCAAGCAAAGGTTCTTGGTGTAAAACACAGGAGGCTCTAATAGTGTTGCCTGAGAAAAAAAACGAAAATGTCTTAGGAAAGCACAACTGCATTGGCACTGCAGAGAGAGAGAAAAAAAGGCAAAATAATTTAAACTTCTAAAGTAATATTTCTTTTCAGCTTCACCTGTGCTTTTAGTCCTCTTAATCAGTAAGCTGTTATAAAGGAAAATTATATGTTCCAAACCCCTGATGAATTGTGTACTGAGATTTTGCATTAGTAACCATGAGCATTTACACTTTCCTAAGATTAAAGGCAGTTTTCCAAAGCTGTGTCTGCTTATTAATTAGTGTCTGATGAAGACAGATTGCAGACAGAAATAGTGGTTAGAAAATGGAGCTAACCTTTAAATTAATCTCAGTTTTAATGGGTTTTAGTATGATATACAGGTTTTGTACATTTTCTGGTAAGTTTCCAATAGAAATGAAAGTGGGTACAAGCACAAAAAAGAAGGCTGAGTAAACACGGTGAGAGCAGATCCTTAAGAATGGCAGATCCATAATAATCAGCTAGAATGGCCTTTTAAATCTTTTCAAGTGCACAGTGAGGCCAGAGGTTTTGAAGGTTCAGATCTTCAGTCCAGCACCACTTGGGGAGGCTCTATTGCACTTCCAGGGCAGTCCCAGCTGGTCCCAGTATGGACCAACCTCCCTGAGAGCAACATCCTCCAAGGAGATGGAAACAGGACTAAGGCTGAGTAGGGGTATCCTCAGGGATACCTTTATAAGAGGAAATTTCTTCCTAACAAATAGCTGGTTTGGGGGTTTTACTGCCTTACCCCTTGGAGAAGTATGGAGAGCAGTTGAGTAGATTTTCTGGGCCTGGGAGAAAGTGAAAGCTGAGTTAACAGCAGCGTGACCCCACTGCTGTGTCTTAAACAGAGGCCATGAGTTTTTTTCAGAATTCTCCTAAAATCAGCAGCTGTTTTATTTTCTAGCATTTAATTTTTATATTGTGCTGTCAGGCATCATGTGATGTTAAAAGCAATGGTAACAAAGCGTCAGGGAGAGTTGGCTTTGGGGGAAAACCTGCTCTTGTACAACTAGTTAACATGTGTTTCCATAAATCTGCAAATCTACTTCAGTGGGCTTTGAACATAATCTGAGCCTAGTAAAATGCAGTCAATTATACATCTATTTTAATAGTAAACCAAGTTTCAGAATGCTTGTATTGTTACGTAAGTGCTTATAATTCTCTTACTTCTATCGTATTTCCTTGGCACCTCATTTGAATTTACATTTTTCTGAGGTCATAACTGGAATGGAGGTTCTACTTTTGGTTAACTTTGGAGCATAGATCAGCTATCATGAGTTTAATGGAAACATTGTCATTTTAGTGGCTTGCAACAAAAAAAAGTCAGTGACAGTTCCCTTCTGCCAGTGCAGGACTGCTGTGTCATAACATACCATGGAACAACTGCCACTGCAGATAAGCTTCTCTGTTACCCTAAATCAGTGTGATTTCATGGGTCTGTGCCATGGTGGTCTTGTGTTTGCTCTTTGAGGGTCTGGCCCAGCAGAGATGGGCAGGTGGAGTTTGCTTTAGATGAAAGAAAAAGCAGGTGAAATTGCAATAGGGAGTGAGATAGAAATGTGCACCAGCTTTGGGGTACCAGATTCATGAGCTTTTTTACACTTAGAACTAGAAAAGTGTCAAAATCCTATCAGAATCTGCTTTTTTAAATTTCTAGTGAGGTCAAGCTAAGCTCTGTATTGGGACAATGGGTAAAGTCAACTCCAAACATCCCCACAGGTGATGGTTGGAAGAATGATTTTCAGTCCATGCTTTCCCAGCCTCTAGCACCCCTAGTGATTGTGTAGACAGCACAAACTGCAAATAAGTGCTTCAAACTGCACTCTATTTCCAGCTCTGGAAACACACTAAAAGGCAAATAGCTCTGGTCTTTTCCTTCACCTTGATTGATTTGATGTTGCTGCCAGAGGAAAAAAGCAAGCTTTAAAAAAAATTTATTAAAATAGAATCTCCTTTAAATAATTTTAGAGTTCCGAGATAACAAACAGCATGACAAAGATCACAGCTGAAGGCTTTTATACCATCAGAATTGTTAGTCATTGTCTTTGAGCTTTGTATAAATAAATGATTGATGCCTCAAAACAAGACCCTTGAAGGTGTTTTTATAAGGCCACAAATGTGTCAAGCAGACTTATTAGATGTGAAGGGAATGATTATTTGTACAAAGTGAAATGAACATGTGCAATAATATTGTAAAATGTTTATTAGTCTAGAGTGTGCTGAATTTTCCTAAAATATATCAGGTTCTCAGCTTGCACTTAATGTAGTGTTAGGTATGACGCTATATCCTTCCTAGGCTATTTTCAGTGAGCGTTATGCTTTTTGCAGAGTAAATCATGGGTTTGTGTCCTTTAGAACAAGGATACTATCAAACATGAGGCAATGCTACCTGTCTAGAAATGCAGCATGAAGGAAAACATGCGCTGATCAAAGGGTGACTGATCAGATCATGTCTATTGAGCAGAGCAAGTGGGATGCAAAGCCCTGGGAGTGCTGGAGCATCTTTTCTCTTAGGTGACCGTCAATGCAGCTGGGCCCCAAAGGATGAGCTCCCTTGCTGGTAACTCTGTCCCCACATGGCTCCAGCATCACATGTTACATTTCCAGTCAAAAGAGGGGATTCTGCCCAGCGACATTTTTGAGGTGAGCAGAGCTATAAAGGGGTGTTTAGTTACACACTTCTGAGTTCCCTCCTTCACACTTGTGCTCTACCATCATGGCTTGATCTGTTAGTGGAGGGTAAGAACAGCAATGCAATGACTTTGTCCAACCAGTTCCCCACTACCCTACAGTCCCTCTTTCTCCCTCTTTTCCTCCCATCTCTGCAGGGATGATGGGGCACCTGCGTGTGTTGCACAGTTAGGAATTAATCTCTGAGCAGCTGGCTTAAATACTCAGTGATGGTCTGGGACTCTCTGTGCCACATCTGAACCAGAAATCTTGTGGGGTCATTGAATGTGGGGCCTCAGTTGTCTGTTGCACGATTCTTAGGATGGATAAATTTTGCTGGGTTTTATTGCCTTGCTTTTCAATCAGGATATTGCCCCTGCAATAGAGTTGTTCAGCGCTCTGTCCCCTGACTCTTTTAGGCATTTAATGATGCACTTTGGGGAGATGACAAATTAAGTCATGCAGATCCATTTTGTTTTCTCTTCAGAGATATACCCAGTTAATGAGCTTCAACTGGACAGGACCTGTCAGTCCTTCTTCAGGAAGGACATTTAGGGATTCTTTGCTAACAGACAACCTGAAACAGAGATTCCCACATTAATGGCACAAAGCCTATCCCAGATTTGGGGTTTTCTACAAAAACCCTTCTGCAGACCATCACTGTCCTAGTCTAGTGGGATTAGCTTTCAAGATGATTGATAGCTGTACTTTTTTCTTCCCTTACTAGACCCTGCTCAAGCATACAACTTGGAGGTGCTGTTGGTTGCAGAAACTTTTACATCAAAGTCTAGCACAAGTGGTATCCTTCTTTTTTTTTCTTTTTAAGGCATACGGTTTTGAAAAGACAGGTCTTGCAAATTCCTTGGGGAACTCTATGGAAGGCATCCACTTGGATCTCGTATACTTACACATATTTTAATGCATTTCAGATAATTGTCACAGGGTTGCTTTTTGGTTCTGTCAGTTCAAAGAACTGGTTGGATTTAACAAAGAAATTAGGGGATCACACCTAGGGAATAAAGCTTGCTGTGAAATGTTTTCTGTAAAAGCCAGAACCAGGTGAAAATCACTTAGTTTCAGGTTTCATTACAAATTTGAAAACCATATCTCAGGTTCACTGAAAGGTTGGTTAAGGGTCATGCTGCAGGGCCTGGTTTGGAATGAATGTGGCTGATTTATGTCATTTGCAGCAGAACTTGGTTTCATTCATTACTTTGACCCAGGTTCAGGGGTCTGCTCCTCTAAGCTCTCCTTGTGTGTTGAAGTCAATGGGAATTCCCTCCACAGAGGCCTTGGATGATCCATCTCCATGAGAAACTCAAGTTTTTGATTGCTTAAAATGCTGACTTTATTTCAACCCCTCACCACCTCCTTTGGTGGAAGTCAGCCTGATTCCATGTTTGCCAGATGAACTGCTCTGTTCCCCCAGGTGCAGATCCAACCTGAATTGCAGAACCCAGAAGTCAAGCAATCTAACCAGAAATTTGCACAAATCCATCTGTGCTGAGGTCCCTGACTCCCACACAGCCCTGCTAGAGGGTCCCACTGCCATTCTGCAGGCAGTCAGACCCACAGGTTAAAAGCTAGAGCAGCATGCTGCTGGTTGAATATTAGCCACATCTTTGACTAATGAGCATCTGGTTCCCCTTACCATTAAGAATATCCATGCAACTCACAGACAAGGTCTTGCAGACCTGGCTGTTGATACTGAAGGATCAGCCTCTTAATTTCCATTCCCCAGGGTTGCTGTTCTTTCCCACTCATGCTTCCAGGCAGTTCTTCATGTACTGGAAAGGCAAGCAAAAAATGAGAAGAAGACTGAATATCTTGACACTCCAGAAGCATCCATTGGAGCCTCATCACCAACTGGAATCTTTTTGTCTTGCTCTTTTCTAGTTATTAATCACTTGCAGATGCTCCCACAGCAGCATTCCTGTGGGAGACTGCCAACGTCAGTATGGATTCCTTGCTTCAATGTTACCAGAGTAAGAAAAAAAGCTGCCCTGAAGTTGTGATTAATCCCTCAAAAGCAAGAACATTTACTCACGTGAGAAACCTGGAAGGCTAGGCCAGCAATTTGCCTTTGAGAAGCTGCAGCAATGCTGAGGGTTCATCTTGAAACCAGAGACTGGGCTTGCTAAACTTGGTGCCTGAGCTGGGATCTGCAAATGTTAAACTGGAAATTAACCTGGAAAGCTGACTTGATTTCTGCTTTTACCTCCCTGGGGCAGTCTTTGCTTCCCAAACCAGTGGTGTAGACAAGACACGAACTGGTTAGAACCTTCTCAGCATCGGCTGGAATATCTGTGTGCACCCCACACGGTGGAAGGTGCACCCCAAAGATCAGATTATGACTGAAATATTGTCACTTGGGTGGGAGCTGTGGGAAGCTCAGACAGAGAAATCTTGTCCTGTAGGGCTGAGGTGAACCCTGTAAGACACAGTTGTCTCTGCCACAGGGCTCAGCAGAACCTTGGCTCCTGCTGACTACCTGTGAGATAACTTTGTTCATGTGTATTCTGGCCACTGGCAAACATGAGACAATCCAGCTTAGTTTAAACCTCCTTCTGGGCGGGTTAAATTAATCCAAATGATTTCATGTTTGCTGCAGGCTGGGAACACACAGGCTGTTGCTGTGGTGGTTCACATAATGTCAGGTTGGTTGTGCTAGGTAGTGCCAAAGACCTCTCTAACATGGTAACTCAGACACTGGTGCTGGTCAACAGGGTGGTCAAAGAAAACCTACAGCAACAGAGCAAGCATCTGGTGACGTTTTTCCAGTATCACTCTTTTGACCTTCAATCATTTTAAGGCTCAAACACACATCAGACAAAGGTTGTGTTTTGTATTTAAGGAAGTGGGATGTTTTCTCTGAGGAGTTTGTCTGATCACTTTTTGAACCTACATACATTTTACGGCATCCCATGCAAGGAATTCTTTAGCTTCACCAAGTGCTCTGGGAAGAGCTGTTTGCTTTCATTTCTTCTTGGTCTGCTCTTTGTTGTTTTCTCCACAGTTTCCCAGGATGTGCTGGAAAGGAGAGTAAACAACTCATCCCTACTCATTGTGGCCAGGATTCCACTGATCTTTGTCACATCCCATTTCAGTCATATCTTCTAATTTGAGAAGTTCTATTGAATCATGCCTCATGCAGCAGCCATTCAAGACCTTGGATCATGCTTGTCATGTTTTTGGTCTAAATGTGGATGCATGTAAAAGTCATGTGAATCAGGGGGTTTTATTCAGCTCTCTTTCCACTCATAACTTTGAAGAACAAATCATGTGAAAAAATAAAGCAGTGTGTAATAAGTCTATAATATTATAATGAATAAAAACACCTAAGCCCATCAGAATCATGCTGATGGCCTCCCCACCTCTTTCTCTTCTCATGAGTCAGAGCACCATCAGCAATGCTCCTTGTTACTGATATCTTCCATTCTCCATCTATCTGAGCCTTTGGAATGAAGGATAGGGTGACAAAATGTGGTATTAAGAAGTTCTCTGCCAGGTTAATGGAGGAAATGGGATTGTTTGTTCTCTGAGAAAATGTGGTTGGTTTCTGCCTTTTATCAGAGGTTAATTTGCTTAAAAGGCTTGGACTATTTGGCACAAGGAGGTTTCAGGTTGGGGTAGGGAAGATGTTCAGAATGTCTGTGCTGTGTTACTGAGACACACTGAGCAGTAACCCAACGCCCAGCCTCTGTGTGGCCTTTCTGTTTTACATGCTACGGACAAGTACATTACTGTTTTAACAGTCGACTTCCTGGGAAAGGGAAAGCTGGATTTTTATTGATCTTGTGCTGTTTCACATCCACCTACTCTCAGCTGCATGGTGTTCTCTTGGAAAGCATCTGACGGGATGTTCCTGGAAAAGCCTCACTCTGTGAAACAATACAATGCTTCTTTGTTTGTCGTCTTCTCGCTGAGGCCAGTCAGCCCTACTGAATGAACCTCAGATGTTTTGATTTGTTCTTTGGTGAAAGTTTATATGACTTAAGCTATCTTTTTAGCCTTCCCCCCTTCCCCTTTGGGTTTCTTCTGAAGAATAAAGCCATTTGAATTAAATTGCTCTGTATTGGGATTTCAAACATTAATGAATGTTGTTTCAAAGCGTTATCTCATTTGGGGTATGAAATGACGACGGGCCACCATTCTTGTAGAAGAATCTGTGTGGCTTTGGGATTGTTTGCTATTTCTTTAAACAGATCGGCACTTTGAATGGGTCATTTGTTTCCATACATTTCTTATTATAAAAGCAAAAATAATGAGCAGCTAGAAGGCCAACATAAAGCAGCTGTATTGTATGTGCTGGGAGATGTGATGTGTAGTCTAGCTATTGAAACAGGATTATTAAAAAAGAACCCTTGCTACTATTTTTGAGATCCACAGGCATTGAAACTGTTTATTTTATGTATGTAAGAAGCCAGATTCTTTGCAGTGGAGCACCTCCACTTCCCTGGAATCACAGAGATGAAGATGGCCTTCTGACGTGGTGCATTAAAGACCTTCATTTAAATAATGCATGCCTAGGTAAAAACCTTGAAGGGAGCCTTTCAGGCTTCCTCTGAAATCAGTGTGCAAAGGCTGTATGTAAAAGCAGATGTTTGCAGTATGTATATTTCCAATGGCGTTCAATGCCAACAAATATTATGTTAAAAAAGGATTTTTTTTTTTTTATAATTTTCTTAATAGAAGAAGCTGTTGAGTGGCATTCATGGTAATGGATGACTATGGTCAAGTCAGGTCTTTTATTGATAATAATCCCTGGTCCCTGTGTCATTGAGAACAGTTTCTATAGGTACAAATGAGTCAGAATAAAGGAAGCCAGGATAATACATCAGGGCTGGGTGGGAGATTACTTCATTTAACTTCCGCCTTCCTTTCTTTGAGGTCCTATTAAGCTAAATAATGGCAGTCTATAAAATGGAGGAATGATTGAAGTGTGCCTGAAAACCAATTATATCATTCTGGACATGGTCTCCAGCACTCTTTGTCTATGTATATGTACATGTATCTGTGTCTTGTCTCTCTTGCCTGGGATTCCGGCTCTCTTGAAACCGCTGTTTTATGTGCACCAGTTAATTGTGAGAGTTGCTGGTTTTCAGAATTGTTGCTTTTATTCTTTCCCTCCCCCCCCACGAACTGCTGGTTGCATTTTGTGTCACAAAAGGCTTTCTGAAGGGCTGTGCTCTGACTGTTGAGTTTAGAACTGCAACTTGCATTTTGTTCCTCCATCAAGTCCCTGTTAGCTCCATCTGAAAAGGTGGGCGAAAAAATAGATGGAAAAAGATGTTTGATGAATGTGTACCTTACTTCAATTGCCTCTCTAGGAAAGTCATAGGTGAAAGAGATATCCGAGGTCAGGCCTGGGAGGGAAAGCATGAAAAGATACTTCACACCAAAGCCAAATATTGATTTCTTGCATGAGAGAGGGCAGGTTGGTGAGACCCATCATATCAGGTCATGACCCATTTAGTCCTTTCTTTGACTGAGACCAGTAATAGAGGTAAAGTTCAAAAATCCATAGCAGATAGTTTTGTATCAAGACATGAGAAAAAGAAATTTTGTGCTCACATACAATAAATATTGCATTATAGAGGACTGAAGGGATTGCATCTGTCATGGAGGAGTTAAAATTTCCATCAGATGTCATCCTTTCTCATATCTAGTGCGACTCTTGGGTCAGGTGAAGTCATGGCAGAGGAAGTCCCATGGGTCAGTGGAGTAAGGAGTCAAAAAATAAAACACGTTACAAATTTACACACTAATCAACTGCTGTTCTTTTAAGATCTTATGGGAGAAAGGAAACACAAAGCCAGCATGTCTTTTTCTTTTTCTGTGAAGTGGCTTCCTGTGCAAATTTGAGGTGGGGAAAGAGAGGGAAAAAATGGACCCGCACCAAAAAACTTGTAAACTCTTCTATAAAATCTGTATGTCATTCCTGGCTAGATTTAGATGGAATAAATCTCTCTGGCCGTTCATGAAACATGAAATAATCACAGGGTTATGCCATTTCTAGCCATCTAAATGCAAATAATATATATAACAGATCAAATGAGACCAATGGGGCTGTATAAATCATTAGAGATTTAGTGCAGAAAGACCAAAATGGTTAAAAAAGTTGTCCAAATAGGTGTACTGTGACATCCATGATCAAATGTGATCAAATACAAAAATGGGGCTACATAACATGGAGTTTGGCTCCGTGCTTGCTTTACACTACCATGGATGATTGTCTTGCACAAAATCCCAAGATTATGCATGTATGTTGCTTTTTATGAAAATTCCACTTAGAAGTGTTTGCTAAGGTTTACCAGGTGATTTATAGATGTTTAAAAAAAAATCACAAACTGTTAGAGAAGCCAAGAAATTTGTGATTCTACAAAGCCAAGCTGTGTAGAATCACAGCTTAGAGCTGACTTTTCTAAGGGCTTTTTAATGGTCTGAGCCTCATGGTACTTGTGTTCATCACCACATTACCACACATACTAATAATCTCTTGGCTCCTTATAAAAAGCTTCTAAGTATAACCTTTGCAGGAAGTGAGATAGACATGTCTATGTATCTGTCTGTTTTATAATGGGAATGTTACTGTAGCTGTGATGATATAAAAATATATTAGAGTTAAAACCACCCTTTTGTAGTTTATGGTTTTATATTATGGGATGTGCGAGATTGTTGCTGAGATTAAATGGGAGCTTACATTTAAACCTCTGTACTGATTCATTAAAAACTTGAGTTCAAAATGGTCTTTGGAGGCCATATTTTTTGTCTAATATAGATATATATGTTTCTTTAAACATCTAAGATGATCCCATGTCCAGACATTCCTTTGGGCACAGGGAGGGTTAAGTCAGTCATTTGTAGCCTTGTCATTTGGGAAAAATCTAGTGGCAAAGGTAATTTCAGGATGATAAACATCCACTATTTCAAGGTCATTGCTGTTAGGGTCTGTGGGCACTGTCAGTCTGCTGAACTGGGATGCACCGGTCTCTCTTCCTTTCTTACATCTCCTTGCCATTAGAGGTTATTCTCTCTTTGTATGTATGAAGATGCACTTGATGTGCTCAACCTTCCAAAGTCTTTAATTAATACCAAAGAATTTTGTACTCATCAGCTGGTATATTTAGGTGAGACTTTTCCTGATCATCTGCAGCCAGCTCCTTGGAGAAACAGATTGATGAGCGTTTAGTTCCTGAAGCAACCAGGACTGACTGTTTTTATAACTTGTTTTTAACTGTCTAAACTTACTACAAAATTGTAGTGACAGTAGAGTGCTCTGGGACAGTTTAACAGGTCATGAAGAGATTACAGTATTTCCATGTTTACCCTTGGCTAGTTGTCTCCAAAACCTTCTGCAAATGATTGCTTTCAGCAAGTCCTGTGTGCTGGGACAGCACATCTTCAGTCTCATCATCCCCATGGTCCTGTACCTACCCTGCTTTCTTCCCTGTTGCCATATGTCTTTGTTCCTAAGACATCCCATCCCTCTGCACCCTAGCTGACATGTGTCCAAGCTCAAGTGTTATCTCTGCCTAGCAGCATTTTAACATCTCCTGAAAGATGAGAGGGGGAAAAACAGGCTTGCAGTCCCTCTGGGAGTTGGGGAAACACGTTGTAGAGGAGGCTGGAAGCAGGCATCTTCCCTCAGCTTTTTCCCCTCTGAAATTAGATTAAAGGGTCCCAGTACCCTTAGCTGTTCCTCATAGGACTAATGTCCCAGACCATGGGGGATGTATCCAGCAAACACCATCTATTCTGGACAGTGACTGAAGCGGGAATTGTGTGAAAAAAGCCTGATAGAGTGTGGTGTGTTTAAAGTTTTTTTATAATATAGACAGGAGCAATGCAAAAGTTACCCAGCCATTCTCAATTCCACCATTTCCTGACTTCAGATCATTTGACCTGTGCAGGTTTAATGTTCTCTCTATATAAGTTATTTTTGAGTGCAATAGGTGCTTATATTCATGACTGATGTATAACTCATAAAAGTTTCCATGCCAGTATCAGTATTTACATACAGAGATAACTGTTGCTATGGCTATGTGGTGTCCTGAAAATGCTTGGTCTTTTTTTTTTTCTATTTATTTTTCAAACAGGGCTTGGTCAAGTAAAGTAAATATCTTGCCTTAATTTAATTTTTATGTTTGCTGTAAAACTTGTTTAAAAAAAAAAAAAAAGAAAAGAAACATTAGCATTTCACAGCAGAAACACAAAAATTTTACATTACCAGGCAAGTCGACTTTGGCATTTTTCCTTTCAGTCAGTTTGTTTTTCTAATATAAAACTAATATGACATAATGTATAATCTAATTTGGAAATTACAATTTACTTGGAAGGATTATGCTGCCAGCCAATACCAACAAAGAAAGAAATTATTTGAGAATGTTTCTTTCCTTCTAACGTGGTCGATAATTTATTTTTCCTTCAGAAGATTACTTTTTTCTTTACGACATTTCCTGCTGGTGTGATTTGCATTAGGATTAAATAATATGTTCCATGCTTAACTTATGCACCAAAAAAAGTAAATTATTCCTCAAATTAAAAAAAAAGGTGCAAATTACTATCTTGTTATGGACTTCACTTTGGTTACTTCGCAGTGAAGTGTGTTGATCATTTTCAGATGGCTTGGCAGTAATTACTTTATTTGTCCTGACAGTATTTACATAAAGGGGCAATTTGAAATGGGTAGATCTGTGTCTTTTATGAATAAAGGCCACTAAGATGGCTTAGGAACAGGAGAAGTTGAAAAATGGGTAATCCAACTGTGGTAACTCTGACTAACACTGAATTACCATGTTGACTCTTGTTAACCACAGAAGTTTAAGTGTTCATCCAACACGTTGTGTTACAGGGCTGTGGCATTTCTTTAGGAGTTTCCCACTCACAGCAATGTGCTGGGAGTGTATTAAGTTGTATTAAATGTTCTTATATCTCCTGTGGATGCTTCAGAGGGAGCAGCTTTGTTAGCCTTGAGTATGTAAAGGAGCATTAGGAAAAAGTTCTACCGAGTTCTGCTGGAACAAGTTTGTGCCTGGCACAGCAACCAAAAGTGCAGCCTCTATGTTAAGCAGAGAAAATTAGACACAATGGACCCATTTAATGAAGAATTCATAGTCCTGAGCAAAATGTGCTGTGGACTAAATTAGAGCGCTCCTAAAAATATGTACCTTCTGATTTCTACATTTCAATAACAGGTGAGATCCAACTGTAACATTATTAAGACTAATTTAAAGGGAAGTCTTCTACTGGATTTGGGTGGTATTGGAGTGGGATTTGGAAAATCTGGACCCAGTTATGGCTCTGCCAGACTTTTAATTTCAGCCTCTGGCAAGTCATTCATCCTTGGCATTCCTCAGTTTCCCATCTGTAAAAGCAGGGTCATGTCAATTCCCCCCATTATTTCCCTCTTGCCTGTTTAGTCTTGAGTTTCTTTAGGGTGGTTTCTTGCAGTGCATTTCTAGTTGTTTTTTATAAGTGTCCTCCACAATGAGACCTTAGTCTCAGTTGGGATCTCTGCTGTAATACAGATAATATTATTGTTGACAGCTGTTGTTGTATCTGTGTAATGTAGTAGCATAAAGCAATAAAGCTTCCTCCCCTCCTGGTATTTAAAACTTAGAGAACAGTTTTGTTGACTCTTCTTCTTGTTTGTTCTTCAGTAAAGTTAGCTCAAAGCTATTTTCTCGAAGGCTATCTGAGTACTCATGGTAGTAAACCAGGACTTTGAATGAACTCAGGGTACTGCCATCCTGCTGTAAAGATCTGCCTTGTGTTGTATTTCCTTATCTTGAAACCTTGAAGATATGCTGATATCATAGCAGGTCATCTACTGAGTAGGTAAATGGGAGCTGCATTTTAGGCAGCTTTTTTTGAGTTTTTAAAATGTTTTTTTCCTGCTGTAAGTTGTTCTGTTCTTCTGAAGTTGAAAATTAAATTGTGTGCATTTTTAGTTTGTTTACCTTATCCTAGTATGTAGTCTGTCTGTTTGTCCTCATTTCCACTGACCTGTTGGATTTGGTGGAAAAACTGACACCTAGCTGAAGGTCTTAAAAATATCTTAAAAAAACTGCTTACCAGATTCATGAAAACCTGAAGCTGGGTGAAGAAAAGAGACTCTTAAATTCCCCTGCAAGACCTTCAGCTTGATCTCAGCCTGAGTACTAGACACTAGAGAATCTAAAGCACAAGATCTAAAACATCTCAGGAGAATGTATTTCATAGGCTCTGCCACTCATAAAATATCCTAGCATGGCAGGGTTTGCTGTAAGTGCAGCAGGACCTGGTGTATTTTCCCAAACACAGAATAGTTCTGACTGTGTCTGAGGTGCCTCCTCTGTTTAACCCACCCTCTCTCCTCCTGCCCCTTTGTCTTAGGATAAACCACAGAGTGTTCAGGTAGCATCCGGACTTGGCTGTGACAGGCACCATGCAAACCTGCCCCTTCCCCAGGGGTGTAAATAGGTGCAGGAACCACAAAAACCGTCTTGGAATAACTTGAATTCCAGCCAGAATAAGCACAGGAAAAAAACCCTTTTGTTTGGACATAAATATCATCGACCTTCTACTGTGGTTGCTGGTGTCAAGTTTAGTGCCAAAGTCCAAGGGCAGTTGATATGGCAGCAGCAGACAGCGAAGTTCAGGGCAGGCTGTAAAGATCTGTGTGCTGCTGCTGCTGTTTGCAGCCCTCGTTGCCAGACTTGAAGATAGAAAACAACACAGAGATAGGGCAAGTGATCTTGTTTTTATTGAGTGAGTTTGGCCTTGAGGATTGTCCACCCCACAGCTTCACCTAAAAGCTGATCTTTGTGAGATTCATGAAGACTTAACAAAGCTGTGAAATGTATTTGGAAAATGAGTATGGACACGCTGAAACACCCTCCAGTATATCCCACCGTAAGGGATGCGTATCAGGCTCCTTGTGTGGCATTTGAAGACTATAAACATGTTGCCGTGATTTTCTATGTTTCCTGAGGGTTTACAAAAAAAAAAGTGGCCCTTTTAGGGGATTGCCATATTGAGATTGACAATTTGATGTAAACCATAGCCCAGCATCGAATGTTCTGTTTAATGCAATTCTGTGTTTGTCAGCTGTAACCAATTACGTTTTCATTGTGCTCGGTGACACCGACGTGGCTCCTTTTCACCCAGTTGTTGCTAATACCATTTTATACACCTTCCATGGCCAAGCCCTGTTGGAAACTGTGTTATATGCATAACCTGCTGCTCCTTTCCCCTTGTGCTGGCAAAGTGTGAGATACCCAGAGCAGCTTTGAGTTCTAGCGAGTCTTTTGTGTGGCTTGGAGAATGGGGTCTTGAGGAAAGCACCGTGACCTGGAGCTGAGTAGCAATGGGATAATAATTTGTGGCTAAAAACTGCAGCTGAGATGTTTCTGGAGGATTGTGCCTGTATATTCAGGCTGCTAATCCTGGTTTGTGACTGCAGTAGGAAGCTAAACTGGAAGCAAGTCAAATCTTTAATGTCATCTGGTTTTCCCTCCAACCCATGAACACAAAGGCCATGAAAACCTTAATCCTCATGGTCCCCAGTGTAGTCCTGCATGGTTTTGCAGTGAAGTCTAGGACTTGAAAGGACCCTGGAGAGGCAGGCATGTGCATGCCTGTGGAGAGAGTTTTCTGCCACAGTGTTCCCATGAGTGTCTTTATACTCAGGGCTATTTTCTTGCTGTCCTTCTCCCCAAACAAGGTACTTCAGCTATAGAAAAAGTTCAATAGCTGGTATGGTTGATTTTAAGTGGCTTGTTGTTTGTGAAGCTGTCAGTCAGGAATCTGGTGGCTGGCTCTGTGCAGGTCCATGTCTGTCAGACACATCAACTCCCATTTTCCTTTGTTTGGAGTTGACAGCTGCTCTGGAGGTGGTGGGAGGATTTCCAGGTGTGAGGGCAGCTGAGGCCTGGACATGCCTCCATGGAGCATCTCAGCACTTTGATCTCATACCCAGTGGTGGACGCCCTGAATGTTCGTCTAATAAAGAATCTCGTCTCTGGCTGAGGCTGCAAGTGGGTACAAACAGAAGAGGAAAGGCACAGGGCAAGCATGCAGGACACTTCCAAATACTGTGCATCCCCCAACAACCTCCTGGATTAGAGGTGGTTTAAGCTTTTTAAACAAATCTCAGGGGTTTTTTTTCCTTCAAATTTTTTTCCCTGAACTTGTGCTGGTCTCCATTTTCTGTTAATTGTACATCCTGGGATAGAGTTAAGCCACAGCTTAACTCCAAGCTACATTTGAACTATCCAACCTATATCTTCGTGTTTGCTTTTAACCTACCACCTTTGAACCTTTGAAAGTTTAATTTGACGTTCCTGCTGTAAGAACTCAAATTCTGCATCTTGCCCAAACCAAGATTTTGTACAAACAATCCATATTCCATCTTAGGTATCCTTTTTCCAGCCAGAGGCCTGCTTAGCCATTCTTTGTATCAAGACCGTTGGCTATTTAGCTCTCTTCTCCTTGGGTAAAAGAAGCTTTGCATGAAGCAGCAGACTGACTCACCCAAATGAGAATGTCCTGGGTGTCTCTCCTTGTTTTCTTTTCCCAGTGTCAGCTAGCAGCCATGGTATAAACTTGATTGCATTGCAAGCAGATTTGGAATTACTCCACTTCTTATAGGAGGTCTTGTTGCAGTTCCCCATTTTTTCATAGTCTGTTTCAAAGTTTTATGAGGCAGTGGGTTTGGAGATTCTGCAACTGAAAAAGGGATACAATTTGGAAAACTTTATTAATTTCTGACCTTCAGTTCTACCTGGACAGTGAGTGGGGATTTCCCCAAGGAGCTTGGATGGGTGTCTTCACCCTGACATTGCTGCAGAGAGCCTGGGACCATGGGGCAAAGCTGCTACCAGTCCACCCAAGTAATCCTTGGAAGAGCTGGGGAGAAACCAGGTTGCCTTCACACTGTAGCCAGGGCTTTGCTTGTCCTTATAATAAAGGAAAGTACTTCACTTCAAGCTTGGAGGGACGGAGCAGAATAGCACTTTAAAAAGTGGTGTTGTTTCTTCTGGGATTGTCTATCAGCTGCCTTCAAACCCAGGATTTAGTTCCAGCTTGTTTAAAAACAGTGTCAGCCCTGCTGCAGTGCCATAAACTTTCAGAAAATTGGAAAGACCCCTCATAGTGTGAGGGGGATTTCTTATATCTGCTGAGTTTACAGCAAACTCGTGAGATGTCTGGATGAGTGACTCAACAATTGGTTTTAATTTTAATCACTTTCCCAGTAGAAAGTAATTTTTTAGCAAAGTAAATAGCAGGGGAAAAATTATATTTAAAATTTTCATTTTCCCCCCATGAGACTTTGGTTTTAAAAAGCTGTAAAAACATTCTTTGCTTCCTTTGCTTTTGGCAAGCAAGAACTTAAAATGGCTGGTTTCTAGAATCATGACATAACATTTTGGCCAATATGGCATAAAATTACAAAACCCATTAAAACAAAGAACAAATTTCTTTTAATTCAGGCAAAAAAAAAAAAAAAAAAAACCCAAACCAAACCCCACCCATTCTCTCTTTTATCCATATTTTTCACCATGGAATATTCTTCAGCTGAGGCCCAGACCACATTGCTGTGGCGTAGAGGTTCCCACTTTCCCATCATGGACCGTCCTCTTTGAGTCATGCACTGCTGGCTGTGAAATGATATTTCAAAGCCATTAATACCAAAACATCAGGGCTGGCTCTGCACCCCAACAAATGAACCAGTTGTTTCAGCCAGGCTGTTTCCCAGGGCAGCCCTGGATGATGGCAGAGCCTGGCAGGAGCATGGCCATGTCTCCCAGCTCAGCTCTCTGGGCTCTTGGGCTCCTCAGCCTGGTGCTGCCTTTGCTCAGTAAAGGCACAGCCTCAAAGCTGTTAAATAGTAATAGTCATCTTTGGTCTTCTTTTCTGCTTTTGTTTGCTGCTGAGTTTGGCTCCCTTCTCTCTGAGTAGCCCCAGTTTGATTTCTTGGCTTTGCACACCAGTGTCAGTGAATTAGCTCTTTGTTCTTCCAGGAGAAGAGATGGATCTCCAGGACTCACAGGGAGGCCACCATCTGACTTGTGCTTTGCTGCTCCTTCCTCAGGGGTGGCCACTGCTTGTGGTCCCTTGTCAGTGTTTGGCGGGCACAAAGCACAGGGGTCTTTGTGTGATGTGGGGAAGGTCCTCCCAGCCACTCTGTGTGTCAGGAGAGAGAAGGTGGCCACAGCAAGGAGTGGGCTTCCCTGGAGCAAAGATGCTGTGAAATGGGGCATTTCCAGGTGATTCTGGGGAAGGGGCTGCTCCCCACAAATGGTCAGCAGCTGGGAGGGGGGTGGGTGCTGGACTGCTGAGGCTGGAGGGAAATTCGGTGCTCTCGACTCCCATTTGATCTTCTTGTGGCCTTCACAGAGCTCCTCACCTAGGAGAGCACAGTCTCTGAAAGGAGAAGCAGTAAATGCATCAAGGGTGCTGGGGGACTCAGCCTAGCTAGGTGAGCTTTCATTCCCCGTGGGCACTTTGGCTCATGCAGTTCTTCAGGGAGTCTCAAGTGAAAGAAATCTCTGGTGGAGAAACCACCTCCTGCTTTTTGCCACCCAAGTGTCCTGGTAAGGAGGTGTGTAAGACTGAGCCTTACCTCCAACCAGAGTGCTAATACAGAGTGCCTGGCCCCAGCAAGCCCTGCAGGCCAGGTGAGATGTGGCTGGGTGAGGTCTCTGCCCTGTGGAGGCGTCTGGAGGGGTTTATGGCGTGTAGGCTGAAGGTCCACCTGGTGTGTGAGGGGAGCATGCTCCTCCTCATCTCTCCATGTCACTGTGTGCCATCAGCCAGCCAGGCTCTGTTGTTCCCCTCGGGCAGCTGTCACAGGATTTCCAAGTGCTTTTCAGGGAAAAATGGAAGAAAATGTGCATGGAGTTTTACCAAGTGTGACCTGTAACAGACCATTAGCTGAAAGCTAATTTTCCAGATAATGGATGTTGCTTTAAAGATTATTGCTGGAATCTTACGCTTGCCCATAAAAAACATCAAGATTACACTTGATGATGATAATGCTTTGTCTCTCTGAGAGTGCCCTTCATCTCATTTCTACTAGAGCTCTTCAAATGCTCATTTAAGCTTTGAACAATCCTATGAAGCAGATTTTTTTTCTCTTTAAGCAGCAGATTGACCCAAACTGAGGCATTCTGAAGTATGGACACTTATTTTCAAGATCTGTAAGCAAGCTTGTGGCAGAACTGGGAGTTGAACTACCCCTTCTTCCACCCTCAGCTGTTCAGAGTGCCAGTACAGCCTTTGGATGGTATAATTTTTAGGAGAAAGGCACTTGGTTGTCCCCCATAAACAAGTCCTGTGTTTCTGTCACAGTTTCTATTTCTCTTCTCCCCTTTCCCACCTACTTTATTTTTATATCTTTATTCCTCTCTTACTAGGAAAAAGAAAGAAAACACCACATAGGTAGTAGGTTTTCCCACTGTGAAAGGAAATTTGCTCTCTGCAGTTTGGCAGCACAGCAGAGGGGATGGGCAGCTTGGATCATAACTGGAGAGGCAGGAGAGAAAACCTTTCTGTTGGCAAGGTGAGTGGAACTATGGCTTCTATTACCATACAAGGATTCTGAAAGCAGATCTGTCAGATATTTGTCACAGTGCTGTTTGCCTGCACTCAGGGGGCAAGAAAAATCCAGAAAATCTTGCAAAATCCTGTATTTTTTGTGGTGCTGTTTGCTCATGTCCAGAAGTGACCAGGTATGACCATATGGTGGAGGTGAGGCTGTATAAAATGTTACCTCTCTCCTCTGCCAGCCGGGGATGCATTTAGAGGCTGGTAGCCTGTTTTCCAAGCAGAGGGAAAAAAATGATACAGGAGTTTCTAGGGGACCTTTGCTTATTTGATAAGCCACAAAGCAGCTGAACACAGAAGTGATGGAAACCAGCAGTCAGGGAGAAAAAAAAGCAACAAAGAACAAACTTCCTCCCAAATCTTAGCTTGGTTTGAAGTTCTGGTTCCCAGGAAGGAGCTCTGCACTGAAAGGCATGGTAGGGATTCATGAACTCCTATCCCACTCTTTGCCCTCCCTGCCTGGGGTAAAAATCTCTCCAGGAGGGAAATGCCTGGTTATTTGTTTGCCTGATGGGAATTGCTCTGAATCACTAGGTTATAGGGACAAATTCAATTAAGATTGCTGGGTTCATCTGAAATAAACTCCTATTGCCTCTGAAAATGGTGATTTTTTTTTTCCACCATGGGTATATGCTCTAGTCCTCTGCCTTTTATATGGAATCTTCTGTTAACCAGGACAGGAAGCTGACCCAGCTAAAAACAAATCCCATAGAAAAAGAAAAGTTAGCTTCAAGTGTCTTCAATTCTTGTAGCATCTCGTCTTCTGCCTGGCTTCTGTTTCCTTCTAGCAGCCCTGTCTGGGCTCCACTGCTCAGTGCCAGGTGTTTGAGCAACACATAGCTCTGGTGTGCTCGTGGAGACCCCAAAGCATTAGGCCAGCAAAATGCTACCTTCTCCACCTGCCTGTCACCTTCTCAGCACTGTGAATCTTGGCTGGCAAAAGGATTTAAGTAGCATGATCCCTGCTTGGAGCTTGGATGGCTGGGCTGAAATGTCCATATTTACTTAACACACCGGGCTTTCTGATCCCTATTCCAACAATTTAATCACTAAGCTACACTAACAGTTTTGGCCCAGCTTAAATTCCATCTGAATCCTTCTGCCAGCAGGTGTGACTCCTCTAAAGAACCATAAGTAGCCCATGAGAAACCTCAAGGTGCAGGAAAATCAGTAGAGTTTAGGATTTATCAATCCAGGCCATTTATTCTTAGCCAAACAGACAGGGAAAACATAGGAAAAAAATATATGACTGATTGCACCTACAACTCCTCAGTGACTTGTAAGAGGAAATGGAAAAGCTCCAGCTTTGCTTTCAGATTGGCTTCACCCCATTCCTGCCTGGGTTCAGGAGAGCACTGGCCTTGGGTAGCAAAGGGGTGACATTGTTCTCTGAGCAATTTCCAGTGTGGCTGGGGCCTGGGCTGGTTTGTTCATAGCAGGGTAAATGTCTGCTTGATACAACTAAAATGTCCCATGCTGCCTATTAGTAATTTGAGATGATGGCCTGGAAAAATCCACTGCAAGTGATTGGGCATGACCATAACACAAAGACTTGTGTGACTGGGTTGGCTGGGACACTCCTGCCATCAGCACCTTGTCCTCACCATTCTAGTGCAATCCAGTGTTTTCTTCTGGTTTCCTTCTCAAAGCAGCCTTTGAAAGGCCTATCCTGTGGCAGGCAGGGTTGTGAAACACTCTTCTTGTCTTTCTTTAGCAAATGCAGTTTGGGTTTGAGTTCTGCTTTAGCTTTACAGAGCCTCACCTTGTACAAGTGAATGTTGGGCAAGTGCAGTTTGTGGGACTCATGAAGAAATGTGACCTCATCCTCACTCTCTGCTTTTAAACCTTGTACAGCAGGAGGCAGAAAACGTGTCTGTGTGTGTAATATGCCCTTATGAGCATAAATAATGGACATGAAGGAATTTGTTACATTTTTGCTGTATTTTGGTGGCCTATAGGGCTTGGATAAGCACTGATTTCCTTTTTCCTTGTTTTCTGTTCCATCTCCTAGCAGTGGTTATAGTCTTGGGAAAGTATTTTCTATTTCCTTGATGTCTTTTATCACCCAGAGTGCACATGTAAGCAAAATAGCACTAATCAGAGGAATAACCAGAGAATAGTGTAAGCCTGGCAACTGAGAAGAAACTTTGCTTATTTGTCAAAGGAGTCACTTCTGTGCCTGTAAAGCTGGAACACTGTTGGAGACTGTCTGAAAATAATACATGTTAATGAAGCACGGAAATACATGGCAAAGTCTATGTTTCTCTGCAGCACCTGTGATCTATAGAGTGCATAGAACAATCTTTGTTAGCCTCTTTAAACAAACTCCTTATTGGAGAGAAACTCTTCTTTGTTTTTACTAGGTGAGATAAATGCCTTTCTTGTTCAGACACATGGTAGAAATGATTCTTAGCAATCTTTTTCCCCTTTTTTTTTTTCTAAAAATAAGCTGTGACGCTCAAATCATCTGCCCCCAATTTACTCCTGTGTGACCCTAAGACCCTGATCTGTCAGATCTGTCCACATCTGTGCCCACCACTGAAGAATGTGGCAGATTCAACACAACATATGGCTGAAGCAGTGCATATGATATTCATGGGAAATGGAAGAAGCATCACCATTTCCTTCGTACCAAACACCTCCTTGAGCTATTTGTGCCCTGTGCTCTCAGAGATTCTAGGGTTTCGCTCTGCCGTGAATTACACTCAGCAATTGAAATTTCAGTGCAACTGTTTGCAGATGCCTTTCCAGGGATTTCTTTAAGACATACTAGTGGCTGAGTTTTCCTAGCAAATAACTGAGCTTAGAAACAAGGCATGTTTTCAAGCTGTGACACCATTCCGAGGATGTGGCAAGACCCTTCTGGTTAGGGAATTCATTTTGCATGCTATGAGGTTTAACTTATTTCCCTTTAAATCCTCTCTCTCTCTTCTCCACTTCTTTGGATGAGGGGTGGGAAATCCTAGAGACTCAGGCTTTTGCAAAGCTATAGTTCAAGCCAGGATTGAAAAATAACTTAGTGTTGCATGTTTCGAGCCCAGGGTTACCTGACCCTCAACACCAGCTGCGATTTTCAGAATTTGGCATCACAAAAATGTCAACAGGCTTTGAAACTTGTCGGGGCTGCTCTGCTCCCCAGAGTTACCCTCATTAGGGTGTCTGAGCACAGCATAAGCTGTGCCAGCCTTAGGCCAGCACTGTTTGGGGTGGGCTCTATGGCAGGGCAGTGCATTGTCACACCTTCCCACCCACTGCTGAGCCAGGTGATTGCTGCAGGGTCCGAGCCCACCTCAGACACAAGCCAGATCACAGCCCCAGCCTCTGCGCAAAGAGCCAAGGGCAACTCATTTTGGCTCTTGCTCCTCTCCTTTGAAGGACACCCACACTGCTGTTTATTGTCATTCCATTGACACATGGTAGTCTGTTAAAATGCAGGAATTCAAATGTGTTTTTAAACAAGGCGAAAGGAAGATGTTTGCCAGTTTCCCAAGAGCTGTCCTAGTGTAGTGTAACTGTATCCACACTGAGGATTGGCACAAGTGGAAACGTGTTGGTTAAAAACCCCTTTGCCTCCAATGGAAATCAGTTTATGCTACAGAAATTGTGTAGCTTAAACCCTCCAAGAAATGGTCATGAGCCATCAATTCTATAATCCCAGGACAGAGAATTGGTTTTGCACTTTTCTTAGGTAAGTTTGGTGTGATTCATGGTTCTCATTTATTTTCCCAGTGGGAAAAAAACCCCTTTGTATAGTTACAACAAAAGCCTTAAAATAGAAAAACATGACTTAACATTTTTTCTTTCTTTCTTTTTTTTTTTTTTTTTAGTAAATTAAGAGAAAGATAGTGCTGCCAGGAGAAGTGGAATGAAATAGTGTCAAATCATTTTTCATTTCTGCAGGCAGCCTCTTACTCAGAAAGAATGCTAATTGCTGCTTAATTGTTCACAAAACAAATGTTTTTGTGGATTTTTAGGTGGGAGGGAGTCTTTGAGTGTTACTCTTTCAGTCTCTTGTGGAAAGGGAAGAGCTCATGGGGACACTTGTGTCCTGTGAGACACATGAATGTGTTTAGTGTTGGAGTGTGCAAACTGATGGTGTTTGACAGATAAAAGCAGGCTCAGCCTGCGAGGTGGATGATTTGCACAATTGAAGTCTGGATGTAGGTCTGGCTCTGGGTGTTTTGTGTGGCTGATACCAATCCTGAGCAGAGAAATGTGTGTCTGCTCCCAAGCAGGGCATCACCACTCATGGGTTGTGATCATGTGCAGTTCCCAAGGCTAGTCCCCTCCCAGGAGGGCCCTGGATGGATGTTCTAAGGAAGGCTCAGATGCATCTCCCTGCATCTCCCTTCCTTAGACGAGATGGGCCCCCGGGCACAGGCTCACAGTGCCCCAGTCCTTGCTGCTTTGTTTGTACACTGCTCTTGGGGCAGAGATAATGGGACTGATCCAAAGCCAGCTCCAAAGCAATCACAAGTCTTTCCTTTGTCTTCAGTGGGGTTTGGATCAGGCCCAAAGCTCATAAGCAGTTTTCCACCAAGAGTTCCCGGCACTTATGTCAGTCACTGGCAACAAGGGAAGGGATAAATCCAGCATCGGCTGCTTCAGATGCCAGGCACATTCTCTGTGAGTGTGTGTGTGTCACAGGGTGGATATAAACTCCCTCAGTCTGCCTGGGCTCCTGCTAAATTGCATGACAGCTTGCAAAGGGCAGGCAGCTACAGGGCTGCTTCCAGGACTGACCTCGACGGATTTCAGTCTGAAAAGAGCTGGGATGTTCTGTGCAGTGCCCAAGAAAACCTCTCTCAGGAGCAGCTGCCTGGGCACGGGGAAGGAGCTGGGATGGCTGCCTGGTCAGACTGGCACAGAGTACAGGAGGATTTCCTCAGCATCCCACAAGGCAAGGCAGGGGCAAGGTAAGCACGGGGGAGACACTTCTGCTCCCAGGGGGCTCCCTGTGCTCCCCCAAAGCTGTTTGTTTTCTCTCCAGAGCATTACAGCTGCTCTTGGCCTGAGGGCGGGTGGTCAGTGGGGGACACATGAGCTCACCCACACCAGTGGGAGTCTCTCGGCAGCCTCTGGTAGCCTTTGGATGCCATCCCGGGTGTGTTTTAGGACTGGGTGTTCATTTAACATGAACCTTAGCCAGCCCCAACTGTGTGCGGGAGGAAGAGCCATGGGGGAGCATGAGGAGGGAGAGGGGGAGGTGTTTTTCTTAGGAAAAAGGCAAGCAGAAATAGACACCCCTTGTCATTTTTTTTGGCAGGCGAGGGGAGTTTTGGGAGGGCTGGAGGTCAGAGGAGCTAGATCTTTGCCTGGGTCTCTAATTGTTTTTTTGGCAACCCAATTGTTTTAATCCCCTCCTTTTCAGGGGGGATAGGGGAGCCCTCCTGCCCCCTTCCTGTGCTGGGAGCAGGGCAGGAGCTCCTTTCTCACCTGCAGAGCTGTTCTCAGAGCAAGGTGCGGGCAGCTGGGATTTCCTGATGCAAAATGCAGCAGGAAAGCTGGGCTCTCCAGGCCGAGGAATTAATGACACTGTTAGGGGGGAATTTGAGTTTCCACATCACTAAGAAAAGGAACTGGATACCCGAGGCAATAGACCAAAGTCAAGCTATAAAGTAATTACATTTCTCCCTGCATTTCATGTGTTTGTTTAATTTTAGTGTTTAAAGGGAAAGGTTTCCTGAAAGCACTGTGCCAGCAACTCTAAAAAATAATTGTGTGTCTTTCCTTCACATATATTCCGGCAGGAACATCCTGCCTAAATTTTTTGGCAGAGGCTTTTGCTTTATCATTAGTCTTTTGACTATGGTTTTAAGTTAGACTTGAGGTTAATAAGGTGGCAAAACCCATAATTTCTGGGTTGTCACCTCCATCTCTCACCCTTTACCTGTAGGATTCTGGGGCACTTTGCTATCCTGTTCTGTGTTAATCCCAGTTCCTCCATACAGCGGGCAAGAGGAGTTTGCACAGCCATCTTTTGGCATTGCTGCCTGCCTGGCTGGATTGAGGTGTGAAAAACTGCAGACCTTTAAAACAAATCTTGTGAAGACACCAGGCCAGCACTTTGCTATGCACTCTGACCCTGTTTCTGAGTTGAGCCAGTTCTGCACCTGTGGCTGGCTCAGGATACCGTGGGATGGTCCCTCCTGCAGCCCCTCTCTGTGCCTAAAACACAGGGCTGGGTGTGAAGTGGGGGTATCCCAAATCCCACACAGGAGTCCCTTGAAAGGAAAGAGAGGTTTTCTCTAGGACTTGCATATTTTTTGGTGTTCCCTTCTATGAATAACTTTTCAGTTTGAATAGTCTCTGAGGGGCTGTAGTGCCAGGAGAGCAACCACACTGCAGGACCTCATCTTGCCAAAGTGACACCTTCGTTAAGGGCATTTTGCAGTGACACACCTTTCTGCCTTGCCCTGCAGAAGCAGACCTGGCTGTGCTTCATGTGCCACTTCTGGGAGTTCTTTTCTCTTAGATATTTTATAAATCCTGTCCCTCTGCCTTTTGGCAGAGCTGCTCTTCACAGGCTCATGACAACCACAGCCTGATGCTAGACTTGGAAACATCAGGTGACCCACCCCAAATTGCCATTTGCCACCTATGAGAGAAGCCCCAGCCGCTGGCAGGAGGAAGGGAATGTGCCTGGAGCACCCTGCAGCTGGGCACAAAGTAGGTTGTCTCTCACCCTGTCACAATGAGAGGCATGTCATCCCCATAGCTTGCAAGGTGAGCAATTCCTACTCTCAAATGCAAAACCATGCCTAAATCCCAACCCATGGAATGACACTGACATGCTGTGCATGTTAACACACCCTTCAGGGAACTGGGAAGCACAGAGGAGAGGTCAATAAATGGGGAAATAAAAGGATTATGGTAGAATATGCTCTTATGTTCATGCAAGAGTCACTTGTTTTGGGATTTGGGATTTTTTAGATTAGAGGTATGTTTTATTTGGTGCAACAGAGAAACAGGAGAAAGCATATTCAGGCATATAATGAAATGGAACCATTTCAAAAGCACGTGGCTGAGTGGAATGACATGGAAAAATGGCACAGCTGTTTTCATACACTCAGTGTGTGTAAGCTGAAGATGTGAGTGGCTGTGCAGAGCCATGTGCAGTGTGAGATCTAGCCCAAGTCTTATTTACCTGATTTCTGCTTCAGGAGAGAGTGAGCTTTTTTATTTCATGGTGAATTCAGTGTGAGTGGAAAGGCTCACCCCAGCATCTCTAAAGATGGAAATCCAGTGCTCCTACAGCTGCATGGTTAATTGGGGGTGTTTGGGGATATAAGGAAGCTGCTTAATTAATGCAATTGAACTAATTTGATAAGATTTAAAACCAGTCACTTCTCACAGCTAAACCCACACACCAAGAGCTATTTAGAACCTCTGTACAGCTGAGAGATGTGTAAAGGTACCATTCAAGAATGAGATGTGATCATCTAAAACAGGGAACAGAAGTGCTTTGCAATGCCAAGTTTGCTGTCACGCCTGCTTTTGTGTAGAATGCAGATCATCCTAAAGTGTTCTTGAGATAAGTGGGATAGACTGAACTGGAGTGTATTGCTAAAGGTATATCTTTGTATTTCTGGAGTAGCTGCAGATTTAGATGTTAAATCTTATCCATAATGTGTTTGAGTATTCTGCACTGTGCTAGTTTTCCCCCACAAAGCTACTCAGTCTGTTCTGTTGGAAAGTCCGTGGTGTAGTTGTTTTTCTGTGATTATCCAGTAGAAGTTGGCTCCACTGTCATCCCTGGTTTGATAAATTTAGAGAAAACAGTTTTCTGAAGCTGTTGAGAGGATGCAATAACATTTTGATGCCTGTCATATTTTAAGATTTGCAGTTCCCTTCAATCATGTGTTCATTTGTGACTCCTGCCTGCAGACACAAAGCAGGTGTCCTGTGCAGTTACAAATCTGTCTCCTTTGAGAAGTTTTGGCACTAGACCCATACACAATAAAACACATGGGCCTTTCATGATAGGCAAGAACTAGGCAGAACTGGGAACAAAACTTTCTGCAGTCATCCTTTAGCAGCACTGGCGGGGAAATCATGTAGTTTCCCCTTATTGGTATGATGTACCCAAAAAGAATCCTGCCTTTTTTCAATAAAGGCTTTCTCCTTTTTGTTTCCCCTTCTGCTTGGTCAATTATCACTGCTTGAAATTTAAGATAATTCCTGATCTCTTGTCTAGACAGTGGGTTTTAATTTTCTGATGTGTAAGGAGTTTTCTGGCCCTTCCTCATGCTGTTTTTCCTGCAGTCACAAGCTTTGTTGTAGTGGTAGGGGAGGTGCATTGATTTGCAGCCAAATTCTCTGAGGCTCTATCTGTGCTGGGTGATGCTGCAGGGAGCAGGGGGGTTGTGTCACATACATCCCCAAACCACAGCAGCCAAGGTGGGACTATTTCAAGGAAGGCAGTGGCTGCTCCTCCCTCTCAGGCAGGGGAGTCTTTGCACAGCCCTTGGTGACGGCACCAAATTGTCATTCCCAAGAGCTGAGCATTGGTTATCCCAGATCCAGGCTGTGACAAAGAGCTTGGCTGTGGGCAGCCTCTCTGGAGAGTAGAAAAACTGATGGAGAGGTCAATAGGTGCCCTGATGGAGAAGTCCTGGACCCAGGTGACAGCAATGGTCCTCCAGCATCCTCCAGCAATTGCACATGGTGCAATTTGTGCTTAGACCTCAGTATTTACTAGCTGCAGATAGAGCTGTCCTCTCCAAATATGTCCTATCACATCCTGAGCATATTTATCCTCCCAGCCTCACTGCATACTTAAGAATGGGTATTGCCACTTTACAAAATTT
>NW_005054347.1:4495263-4498902 GCF_000277835.1 Geospiza fortis
CAGCTTCTGAGGTGTGTAATGCAATGGGCAAGTACAGATTTCAGCAACCAAAAGCTAGAAATTCTGCTGCTCAAGGTTGCAAGGAACAGTGATTCTTAAGGGTTAAAAACTTCCTAGATATTGTATTGTTAAAATCACATGAATATTTATGTTATACCCATGATTTTGTGGGGAAATGATTTCCAGCCAGAGGGTCTCTGAGTAGCAGCTGTGTAAGAGTTTTGAGAGCAGACTTTGATTTACTGCTGCAGCTCACTACACCTCATGCATATCATCAGCATACTCAAAATTATGGTGTTTTCTAATCTGACTATCTCTGCCCTCTCATTACATCTTTCTGCCATTCTTTTTAGCCTGTCAGCTGTTTCAGTGGGTGTTTGGTAGCAGTGAGATGCTTTGCTGATTTTTGGTTTCCCAGTCTGTTTGGGTGGAGAGCTTGAGGTACTCTAGAAATGATAACAGACACAAGCTGTTTCACGTGAGAAATTAAAACTGAAATTCAGAAGCCTTGACACATGAGAATTAAGGCCTTTTCTGTGGCCTTCATCACCTTCCTTGTGCTTATGTTATATCTATGCTTTTATTATATATCATTGCCAGACTATCCTGGCTCATTTTTCTGCCTCATCCCAATTCCCTGATGTCATATCAAGCATCCCTATGGGATCCATCTCTCCCCTCAGGTGTTTGTTCCTGGCTTCTCCCTGGCCCTTGCCCCATTGCTCATGCTTTTCAATTCTGTTGCTTTCCTCTCTGCTTGATTTGGGCAGTGAGGGACTTGGTGGGAGTCCAGGGCCTGAGATGACAGAGATGGCTTTTTAGGTCTCTCTTCTGGTGCCCAGAGCCACGGTCACGTCCAGCAGCCAGGAAGAGAATTATAGCAAGAAAAGTCCTGAGCAATCCCCAGAAGAAGTAAGCCCTAGCCTCAAAATGGAGCAAGATCAAGGCAGACAGAATCTGTAGAGGTTTTTCTACCAAAGGCTAATAAATCTTCAGTGGGACGTATTCAAAGGCTTTTCACTTTGCCAAATTTGGTTGTAAAAGGCACATCCCTGTTCCCAGGGTGACGCCAAATTTCCAGACTCCTTTCCAGAAGATGGAGGCGTGAGAGCAACTCCAAAAAAATAATTGTTAGGATTTTTTTATCAACTAAGCACTTTTCTCTAATCTTGTGTTGGGAAACTGCCAGGCCTCCCCCTCTCCCACCCTCCTTGATTTCCTAGAAAACTCTGCTGGAGGCAGACACCTGGCAAAGGAGAATTTCAGCCTCAGAAGTTTTAATGTGGTGAAACAGGGGCTCCTGATGGCACAGGGTATCTCAACTAACACCCTTCTGGCATCCCAGTGCTGTGCTGCACCAATCTCCCACCAGCTCAACCTCAGGACCTCATGCTAGAAAATCCATTCCTTGTCACTTTGAGCAGGGTAAATGGGAGATGTAAAAGCACTTTGCAGTGTTCAGGGAGTATCAGGCATGAGTGCAAATGGAAAGACCATGGCAAGTGCTCCCTGCCTGTGCTTCAAGGTAACCCCTGCCAGCGTGCGCCGCCTCCTTGCAAATGCCATACAGTGTTTTTCACTCTCTGCTGGAGGAAAAAGCTGCCCTAAGAAAAGCAGAATGAGGGCTGATGTTTTGAAAGGTGTCCAAGAGTAACAAAACTCAACTCTCCAGGGCTCAGTTTTGCCTCTTGTGTTTCTCAACTAGGGTGGTTGAATGTGTTACAGACCTATCAGAAATTTTGCTACAAATGCACAAATATTAATCTACAGCCATTTCCTTTGCTTTCTTAAACATGAATGAGGATTTTTGTCTCTTTCTCCCTCCATAAATTGTTCATGGTCAGAGGGGGCATGTTCCGTGTCAAAGTCTTGACCGCCAGGATCAAACAAAAAACCCTTGTGAACTCAGAAGTGGAGACAAATAAATGACTATTACTTTTTTTTTCCCTTTTGCCTGGAGTTAAACCTTTTCTCTGTCAACAATATTGACTTTGTTCACTTGGAAGGAAACAGAGGGAGAGGGAGAGAGAGAGAGAGGGAGATTTCTCTAGATGCTGCACAGAAAAAAAACATTTTGGAAGGAGGAATGAAAAAAGACAGAGGTTACAGGAAATGGTAGACATTTTTTGTTGAATTAAACCATTAGGAGTGACCCAAAAACCAACGGGAAAGAAAGGAAACAACTGGATACATTTAGGTCACAAGAACCAGCCAAACGGGGAGCTGAAACCAATTATCATAAATGAATGTTTCTCTTTTATTCATGACCACCGTGTATGCTCCCATGATGCTCTTTGTCTTATTATAAAAACAGATGAAACTATTTCGTTTTGTTCTTATACTTATTAGCTAATGCAACTTTTGGGCAATTTATCAAACACTAACACATGTTGTGATTAATAAGCTCAGAGAATTAATCACAGCTAAAGCCCCTTAAAAAACAGAGGATGTCGGGTCCCTCTTAAATATATGTTTGTGCAGGATTATGTAACTTAAGCAGTGACATCTAGTTTTGATGCATATTCATGCATTTTACACGCGGAAAGATCCCTGAAACCATATGTTCAGGCAAGCTATAATTACAGTAACTTCCATTTCTGTGGGACTTTGCCCAGCAGCACGGGCAGAGCAAGCCCTGCTTGCCCGAGATGTGGGTGCTGGGGGCTGTGCACAGAACCCACCCCCTCCCTGGAGCAGCGTTTGGGCTTTGGGTTGTTGCTGCTAGGCTTCAAAGGGGAGATGTCACAGTTGATGTGGACCACAGAAAAAAACCCATCTGCTCTTTTTTAGATTATTTCCCAGAGGTCTTTCTGCCCCCTTTAATCCAGGTGCCATTGAGGGAGGGAGGAAAATGCCACTAAACCTGGCCATAGCAACTCTCAGCTTCTTCCTCCCTCCCACTAACCCGACGCAGCCTCTAATGAGCCATAACTGGCTCTTAAGTGCCCCTAACCATTTCTCTGAGGTTAGAATAAATTTCTAAATGGGGAAGGGGAGAGGCAGAGGCCACCAGCACATCCTGCAGCCTCACTGAGGTGTGGAGAAACCGGTTCTGTGCCATGAGACACAGCTCTGGGGCAGTGGGGCAAAGAGCTAGACCTTTACTTAAGGGTGCTCTTCTTGACAGGGAGACAACCACCAGACATAGAGGGTACCAGGGGGAATACTTTTCACTGGAGCATTCGGTGTTGTGGAAGCAGATGTTTTGGGAGTTTGGGTGTCCTTTGCCTTAGACAGATCTGAGTGTCTGCAGTGAGGAGGGATGTGGGGAAGGGGTCACCTGGGCCCTGGCCGAGGCTGAGTTGCTTATAAATATCTCCCAACAGAAGCATTGAAGAGCCTTGCTTGTGACCTGGCTGAGGGACACTGTTGAAAGAGTGACATGAAGCTTTTGAGAATACGTGTTCTTCACTGAAATATACACACTTATACCTATTTTTGACTTTGCACCCCAGCTCCAGGCAAGACCAAATCTTAACATCCTTGAGCATCACAATGGATGGAAAGTCTATTGTTTGGTTGCTATAAAAATGAAGAAGTGCATCCCTGTTTCTAAGCTCCAAAGTACAGTAGAGTAGCTCCCTGAGGCTCCCTGTTAGCAGCGTGTTCTGCTCAGTGAGGTACTTGCTGTGTCAACAT
>NW_005054347.1:4498950-4526063 GCF_000277835.1 Geospiza fortis
GAGGGACTTAAATATGTGTTTAAATGCTTTCTAGAACTAAGACATAAATGCTTGATTCTCATAGCCCAGCAAAATAATGGTGCTGGTCTTCAGTCAAGCATAAATTCTACACTGTGCTACAGGGGTAGCTGAGTGAAATTCTATAGTATGTGTCAGACCAGGTTTTCATAATGATCTTAAAATATCTGTGTCTCTCCGTACACTGCAATGAGATTTGGATCTCAGTCTTTAAAAAAAAAAGGAAAAAAGGGGAAAGGAAAGTGAAATTATTATCCTCTGTGGTCAAGGCATCTGAATAAACTCTTTCTTATTCATTAATGGCTGCGAAATGGAACTTACGCAAGTTTATGCAGCTAATTTGTCAAGCATTCAACAAAATATGCAAAAGGATGCTGCCAGGCCTGCTTGTGTGGAACTACTCTGGCATTTAAAAAGAAAGAAACATCCCTAGACAACACCTGCTGGCGTTTTCCACAAGAAAAAGATCTTTGTCTGTGCCTCTCACGTGTCAGCAAATTAAATTTTTTTTCTCCCAACTTAATCCCAGTGAAGTGTATTTTTTTTTTTCCCTAGAATAGACGCATGCCACCAAAACGTTTTTGGTGTGTGTTAACAACATGTTGGCCCTATGGGCTACATTTTTTTCTGGGGAAGATAGACGACCTTCTTTGAGTTTCCAACCGAGATCGCCAGCAAAAGAAAATTAAAAAGCAGGCTTTTCGTTTTCGTCTTTCGGCAACCCTGATGTGGTTGCCGAGGCATTGCTTAGAAACACAAACATTACAGCACATATGGAAGTCTACTGTCGAGTGGAACCGAGTCCTAAAGCAACATGTTAAGTCGGAAAAATTTATGTTCATGCTAAAGCGGCAGTGTGGTAATCGGTTTCAATGGAAGTAAAAGGAGTGCATCAGAGATGGAAATGGCTCGCTCCCTTGGATGCAAGTGCAGGAATTCAGAGCCATGGTCTGGGGTGACTGGGTGAGGAGGAAGTTGCTTTTGTAAGTCAGGGCAAATCAGGCTTGTGGCAACTGTACTTCTCTCCTTGTGCGCACATCTGTCTGCATATAAGCAGCTTTATTTTGGACAAATAGTATTAAAAGACCTTTAAGTCCATCAAGTCTTATATACCCATTTATATACTCTCAAAATACTCATTTTTCCCCCTTTATTTGGATGTAAATGAGGTAGTTTCAGGCTTGCCGAGGGCAATGGAGGCACAAGTCCACATTCTTGCTTTGGCAAGTCAAGCCATTCAACTCCTTCCAGGGGCCTTATCAGGGTTGCTTCCTTAGGTACCTTTCTATTAGGGAAAAGGCAGATAGGAATGTCCAGGAAGGGATTCATCATGACTCTTTTAGGATGGTCTCAATAATCTCATGTTGTGCCTTCTTCAATTGATTCAAAAGAGAGCCTGGAAAACTTGCTTAGACAAGATGTGATACAGTAAAGCAAAATCACAGTATATGCTTCTTCTCTGGAACCAATGGTTTGCGCTCCTGTCCATAAAAAACTGTTGGCATCTTGGTTGCATGTCTGGTTCAATACCTAAATATCTTCAAAAAGTCCAAATCCCCCTAGTTTCTCATAATTTTGTGCCTCAGTTTCTTGTTTGTGAACTTGAACCTCCTTACCTAATGAGAACGGTGTAATGCTAAGTAATGATGGCTGTGAATTTTTCAGATATTGGGAAGAGTGATGGTTTAAAAATATTTCAGAGACTGAGCTTCTAATACTATTAGAAATAAGAAAAGGAGGACAATGTTTATTGCTGCTTGAGTTGTGTACTTGCAGTCTCAGCATTTTCTAGTCAATGGGCTAAGGCCTTTTTGCAGCTATAATTGCCTTGAAAATTAGTGTTTGCCTTTCTCCAGTCCCAGGGAGGCTGTCTGCCTAGACACTCCTGCATTTTGGAGCCTATAGGTGGATCAAGCATGGCGGTGGTGGTCAAACATGGTTTTGAGGGTAAGAGGTGTTGGGAAAAGGCACCTGCCCTGCCCTTCACCTGGTCCCATGCTTGAAGCGCCATTGGCACCACTGCAGTACCATTGGCCAGATAAAGTGCTGAGCTCCAGCTGCTTCTTTTCCCCATGGATATCATACCCCTGGCCTCAGCAGAGCTGAAAACTTGTGCTTTCTGGCTTACACATGCAGGTAGCCCAAGGCTGGGCTAAGCCCAGCTCAGAGGAGCTGCTGGGGCAAAGGCACCAACTGTCTTGCGGGAGAGAAGGAGGGTTTGAGGACCAGGCAGACAAATCCTTTGTATCCCAGTCTTATCATCTTGCCTACTGAGGGAATAGCTTGCTTTTTAAGTTGCTTATTGTTTCAGGCCTACAGCTAATCCTCTAAGAAAGTAATTTCTGTTGCTCATGGCTAATACCCCATCCTGCATTGAGAGTTAGAGCAGAATTGCTGCTTAGTCACTGGCTGCTTTTCAGCCAAAGAAACATCATGGGTTCTGGATTATTGTGATGTTTTACTTTTTTCCTCTCTCTCGCTCTCTTTTTTTTTTTTTAACAGATTAATATTTAGATGTCATTTTCAATGTTCAATTCCTTGATTTTGCCTAGTTGAAAAAGCCACTTCTTTATTTGAAAAATATTTTTGGAAGACTGAAGATAACCACGTCGCTCCCATGGTTAAAATATTTTATATAAAACTTGTTATTACCATAGATCAATGGGATATGTACAGAATATGTTACAATGGGGCCTGTGTTAAGGATTTGTCAAGATTTCCATTATAAACCACTATTTTCAAGGGTTTATAACTCGGTCATAAAAATTCATTCCAAGCTAAAACTTGGCAAACAAAATGTCAACCCAGGAGAGATTTTCTTTTACCAGATTTACTTTAATGCTTTAAACTGATTTGTCTATTTTAAAATTATACGAGTGCCCTGTTTTACAGACTTTCTGCGTATACAGGGTGCATGTGTGCTAATATAACACGCATACCAAGGAAAAAACAACGTTAAAAACACATTAGCACAGCAAATCAGAGCTCCAAAAAACCCACAAGGTTAAAAATGAGGTTGGATTTGCAGTTTGTGGAATCTGAAGCATGGGGATGCCAGCTTTGAACTAAATCTTCAACTGGTATATTCAGCTGGTTGGGGCTGATTTACACCAGCTGAGGTTCTGTCCTTTTATGATGCCTCCCAACTTGTGACATATGTAGGCATCTGGAAAAGCTGCTCTTGAAAATTGGTGGAAATCATGACACTAAGGTGAGGGGCGGCTAGAGAGGGTTGAGGAGCTTCTCAAGGCAGCTGGTGTGACAGGAGCAGATGTTCAGCTGATCTCCCATCATGTGGTTCTTGACCTGGCTGCTCTTGATGGTCACAGGGAAGAGGTGGGTGTGACATTGAGGTGCTAAAATACAGAGGATTAAAGCAAAGCTCTCTGTCTTTTCCCTGTGGTTAAGGAGCCAGAATCTGGCATCACCATGTAGTAGGCAGTCTCAGCTGTTTATCACTCTTAAACACAAATGTCATTGTCAACACCTACATTTTTCCTAGGTGCCACCAGGTCCGAGTGTTCCTGTCCCAGTGCTCTGTCTTTGGCTGTGATAGATGAAGTGTGGCTCATCCTGCTCACAGCCCAAAGCCCTGCCTTGCAGCAGGGCCTGGTGCAGAGGAGGACATGCAGCTGGGCTTGCAAAAACCCATCCTGAGCCCCTGAGGTTGGACAGGCAGCAGAGAAGCACAAAAGCCTCCAGCAGATGTTGGAGAGGAGTTCTAGGGCCTGAGGGAGCTGATTTCTGTCCTGAGACCACAGCAGGGGTCTTAGGTAACCCTGCTCCCAGCTTGTGGGCCTCAGCTGCCTGCCCAAAACCTTGAGATGAATCCAAGCCTTGGTTCTTTGCAGGACTGATCTTTAGACACACAGGGTCAGACCAGCCATTCCCTTTATGGAAGGAGACGTACAAGACTTGAGTTTGGCCTCCTTCCCTGGTGCACTGGCTCCCTTTCTCCTGACATCTTGGGCTGTGAACTCTTTTTTGCTGATAAGACCAGGGTGTTTGTCATCTCCAAGTCTCACAGGCTGTGTTACACTCTGCTCCAGAAACCCCCTCCTGGGATCTTTTGTGGAGCTTGGTGTTGAGTCCCTCTTGCTCGTGGGTTTTGTTAATTGAGGGCAGAATTAGGTTCTCCTCTCTGCCATAAATCCAGCGTGCACACACACTCAGGCACTTGTGAGATATTTAGAAAAGCTCTACTCTGCGTATCTTAAATGTGTGTGGGGGGGTGGGGAGTAAAGAAAAGCAATAAAGAGCCTACATTATACCACATGTGCAAGCAAAGGGCTGTGGTTAACTCCCTTCAGATAGGTTTCAGCCAGGGCCCCTTTGTAACAGCCCCCAGAAGACTACTGAAAAGTCAGCATCCATAGTTTTAAATAGGTTAATTTAAAAAATAAATTGTATTAGACACTTTTCCTCCCCCCACCTCTGCAAACCAAATACACAAGTGGCAGAAACAGGGAAAAATGCAGCTGGTTGTGGCTCACACCATGGAGTAGCCAGCTTCTCCTGGCATGCTGGGGACACTGACTGTGGACAGGAGGGAAGAGCACCATGAGTGCCTCTACCTGGGAGTCTTTGTGTGCTGGGAGAAGTGGATGGTAATTTTGTGGTCAATGTTCTGTAGATGGGTGATTTTGAAAAGGTTGGGGAGCATTTCTTGATGCATATGGCATAAAGAAAGCCTTGACCTAAATAAGGGGGAGGGGAGTACTACAACCCCTGTATCCTTTTTCCTCCCTGCCCCGCCTCACCTTCCCTTCACTTAGGAGTGGTAACAAGCTATTGCTTTTCCCACTGCTTATATTGCTGCTGATTATGGGGTCCTTGTGTGTCCTGATATGCCCATGCTGCCCCCAGCCCTACTTATCCCCATGGTGTGCCCACAGCCAGCTGTGACACAGTGGCACTCAGTGGCACGCGACACCGTGATGGCTGAGCACACAGGAAATTAAGGGACATTAATAAGAATCAGATTGAGAATGAAGCGAGTTGAAAACTGGGCTTTGATTTTCCAAAGTGCTTTTTGGCTGAAAAATGCTTCTCTCTCTTTTTTTTTTTTTCCTGGATGTTGTTTTGCACAAAGGATGACATTATTTGCATTGGCACCTTTTCCAGATCAGCTCCCAAAACGCTTCCAATCTAGGATTGCTGATTTTTCACTTGTCAAGAAAACAAAACAAACCAGAGTAGAAATGATGGGTTTGGCTTTTGCTTTGTGTGTTGTGAAAAACAAATAAACAAAACAAATATTTTTCCAAGTTCTTAATGGAAAATCAAATTCCCATGCTTACCAGAGTTGCTAATTAAGTGAGCCAGAAGGAGGACACTTATACTCAGGGACATGCAGCATTTACTCATAGCTGGCCAAACTGTTTCTGAGTATAAAAACCATACCTTAAACATGTCTCTGCATCATTTTCTTCATCATTGATACTAAAAATTAAACTATTGGATCACTGGAAGTGAGATCCCACTTTTCAACTGACCTCTAAGTCAGAAATAAAGCAGCTTCTCAGAGAACAATATAGCCACAGTGGAGGGAGCCGGGTCACCTTTTGGTGAATTTAAATGAGTTCTTAATGAAAAGGGGAATAAATTTTTCACACATTCCTCTGCATTAAAGAGGGGTCAGAGTCTAGCATCAAGGTGAGCCTAAACTCAGGAAAGACACAAAGGGAATTCCTGAGCTGCCGACAGAAATGTCTCTCCAGTCTGCCAGGAGCCAAAATGCTACTGCTGGAAAAACAGCAGGCAGGGTGGAAATCTGGGTCCAATGAAGGAGCAGCCAGGGAAGCTGTGGAGTGGGGTCGCAGAGCAGGGAAGATAAACAGCATCCCCCCACCACAGAGGTCAAACTTATTACAGGGATGAGGCTGGTGCTGGGTGTGAATAGGTTCAGCCAGATGGCAGGGACCAGCACTTCTGTCCCCTGTTAATGAAACCTTGTAGCATCCAGTCCTTATTGTAAAGATGTGATGCATTTGAACACTGGCTGTCAGGATTTATTAAAAATGTGTAACCTCAGGCAAGTTACCAAGTTCTCCATGTCTCAGTTTTGCTCTCTGTAAAATGGGCTGTTACTCCAAGGGAATTACTGTAAGGGTTAGCAATGGAGATGGAGAGGACAACTTTTTTTCCCCTGAGAGTTAATTTATCTTTATCTGTCTGATGAAAACCTTAAATGCCAATGCAATAGACTTGCTTTTAGTATATGAATCGTCTCAAAATCAGTAATCTTGATCTGTTGTTTGTGTACTGTTTTCATGCTCTGTGGTGATCCTAAAAGATGCTGCCAGTCAGATTTGAGAATGGTCTTGAAAAAATGGATTTCACTCATGTGACTGCCACTTTACTCAGGTGGGAAGGGCTGTCCTGGGATTTCTGACAGCACTGCAGTCACACCTGCAGTGCCCAGATTCTCTGCTGTGGGAGTAGTGCCTTTGCTGGGCGCTCCTGGTGTCTCTCTGCTCCTCTCCAGGAGTGAAAGGATGAATTGCAGTTCCATGAGTAGCCAGGAGCTGAAGCACTGCTGTCAGGAACCCCATGCTGGATTGTGGCACGATGATGTCCCGTCTCAGCTGGGCCTGTGGTAGCTCTGACCCCACAGTGGGAAGCTCAGCCCCACTGCATGGGGACAGGGGGTGGCAGAGTTGTGGGCACAGGGGGATGGGCAGCCAGCCCTCCTGGGCCTCCAGCAGGGAGTGGTGGTGGGTACAGAGTAGGGAGACATCTCCAGGACTAGGGTCTGGCTTTGCTTTGCATCTTGTTCCTAAATTAGACATGTAATTACTCGAGTCTTTCCAGCATTAATAAGGGGCAGGCATCTCCAGAGGGCAATTCAGACCTGAGCTATGGGAAGCCCCCCTCGACAGGGGAAGGGGGGCCCATTTAGGTTCCTAATTTAAACTTCTTGGTTGAGAACTTCATATTTGGTGCAAAGGCTCTCAGTCTTTGGGGATAAATCTTTGGGATAAGCATAAGAAAGCATGTTAAATCCTGCAAATATTCCGTATTGCTGATAGTGCCCAGGAGAGTTATCTCCCCTGGGAATAGCAATCATCCTCCTTCCCTGCATCTTCTGGGGGGAAATCAGGGGTCCATTGGAGGTGGACAGTGCTAAACTGCCTTCCATGTCTGAGTACCCATTTCTTTTTCTATTATAACTTTATTTAAAAGGAGGGGCAGGGAGCAGTGGGGAGACAAGGAAAATATTTATGCAAGAAAACTCCACTTTAAAAGACAGCTTAAAACTGGGATTAATAAGTCTGCTTTTATGGAAGCATTTCTACATGTTGTAAAACATTTTTTAAAACATTGTAAAAACTACAGAGTTTCACGTTAAATATGGCTGATTTTCTTTATAGAGCTGACCTGCTTCCCAGAGGTGATGTATACACACCATATGACACAGGGGTTGCTAGGGTAGGCAGTGTTTTTACATTGATTACTGTAGTAAATAATAATGTAAAACTGTGTATAAATAGGGAGTTCAATCCAGAGCTACCCCTGGGGTCTGCAGTTCTTTACACATGGCCCATTTTTCATCACTTCTGTGATTATTTTATTTTATTTTTTGGAGGAAGAAGGAAGTATGCTGGGTCATATTTTTTCTTTTTTTTTTTCCTCTTGGTCTCAGAAGAATATCTCCTCTTGGGTCAGCTGTTGAGCAGATGCCAAAAATACTGGTCAACACTATGGGGAATTTGTTCCCTCAACAATTCAGAAGTTCCAAAGAAAAACAACAAGGAGCTGAGGCAGCCAAAGAGGAGTGGGCAGATGAAGTGCATGCTGTAGTTTAGAGACTGGGGAAGACATGAGAATATTATCCAGATATCCCACAGGAGCAGCAGCCAAGTGAATAACCTCTGCTCCCTGCCTGGGTAAAATATGGAGTGGTGGGTTTAGACTGCAAAAAGGTGGCTTCATATCCCTTGGAAAGACTTGATAACTGCGTGGATGGAGAAGTACTGGGGGCAGGTCTGTGGGTGTCTGTTTGGCTGCTCAGGGATGACCCCCACTGCTGGGATATACCCATTGCCATGAGCAGCTCTGGGCAGACAGACTTCAGCTCCCCTTCGATGGAGACACAATTAATCACCCCTTAAACACATGCTTTGATGACATTGCCCCTTAGACAGGGCTTGTCCCAGCTGGAGGAGAGTGGAGGGGAAACGAGGACCTTCCTGGCTGGTCTAATAGCCCTGGTGTCCCTGGTGAAATTATTGGCTGCCACTTAACGCAATTTGTTTCATTTTGCAATTATTCTTCAGGGGGATTTTATAAGCTCCTGTAATAAGTCACTTCTGCAGGGATCCGGAGAGGAAGTGACCTGCATTAGAGGCAGAGGCATTAGCCCAGCCTCCCCTCCACACTGCCTTGGGATCCCAGCACAGTGCTTGCCATAGTCCTGTGCGCATGCGCGTGGAGCTCTGTGGAGGTATGCACGTGTGTGGATACATGTATAGCTCTATAAATGACTTTTATGTTGAGATACGTGCTTGTGCTACATATGGAAGCAGAGGTCCTCAGGCTTTAGGGCCTGAGAAGCACAAAAACCAGCTGAGCTCTCTGATGTTTCTGCTACAGAGAAATGTGCCAGTAGAAAATAGTTGCCTGCTGGTTTTCCTTGGCCAGGATTGGAGGTGCTAAAGCACTCATGCTCTCAAATCCATGGTCATGGCTGAGCTCCTGCTCTCCAGTCTGTTTTCCCCTCAAGGTGTGCTGTGAGCTGGCTTTCCCAGGGGAGGCTTTCAGGTTATGGTGGTGGAGCTGGGTGATACTTCCCTCAGCTGCTCTCCTGGGCTTTTCCCGCATGGACAGAAATGTCAGGCTCAGGCAGCTTCCCATGGATGTAAGGCAGGCACGGGCCACAAACAGAGTGCCATTTCCACATGAGCAAAAGCCTCACGTGTGCACACTGGCCATGAACATGTCACCCTGTCCCATCCACACACAGTAAGCGCCCATGTAACCACACACGCAGAGACACACACACGCTCCTCTTCCAGGATCCAGCGGGGCTGCATGTTTTAACTATCTAAATTAAAAACAGACTCTATCCTCCAGTGGGGAGCTGCCAGGAACTGGTCTTTTCCCCCTCCCTGACTTTTCTCTCCCAAATGCATTGGGGAAAAAATACATGCAGTTCTCCAAAGGGGCAAATGGCTTCTCAGCATGCAGAGAAGTTGAGGGTGGGGAGGAGGGGGATTCATGGAGGAGGAAAAGGGAATGCACAGAATTACTTTCTAGTGGTAGAAGAATAAACAGCTTAAGTTAATAAAGTTGAGGCTGAGGAGAACTATTTGGAGAGTGTGGAGGAAGTCAGGGATTAGTGAGAAAATAGGAGTGCAACAGCAGGAAATAGTGTGGCAGGGAAGGGAGAATGGAGGATGGAGGGACTTGGCCAGCACGGCGGGGATGAGAGTGGGAAACTGAAGGGCTGGCAGCTCTAAGTCACAGCCCTGCTGAAGACACGTCACCCTGTGTTCATCAAAATCTGCCTTGGGAGCCAAAACCTCTACCAAAAATGATGCAACCTATTTTTAGGAGCGGGTTTACTGATGGAGATGCTTTCTTTGTTGTGAGGCACGTGTAGCAGGAATTAAAAGAAAAAAAAAAACAAAGAGGAGAAAGGGGAGCTCTGGGGTTAGAGGGCAATACCAGCCCTATAGGGGGACACCAAGGCTCCCAGCCCTGCAGTTCCTGCCTGTCCCAAGCCCCTCTGGCAGTGCTGCTGTCCCAGCATGGGCAGCCCCTTTGAGTGGCAGCCCCGGGCACCAGGCGCGTTGCTGACTCGATGACTTTTTGCAACTGTCGGAGAAGCTTAGCAGATAAGCACACAACAGTTTTTATTATTCCAAGAGGCAGAAGACTTGCCTTAGTGAGCGGTAACAAATACGGACATTCACGACCAGGATTAGAACAAACTGCACTGGTGGGCAAGGGCCAAAGGCAGCACGGAGCTGCAGTGTAACCCAAAACCTCCACAGCTGTTTTCATTTTCCTCCCTTCAACACAGTCCCTGTGTGGTACTTCAGGGAGAATTATGAAAGTGGCGTGTAATTCAGAGAAGTAATGTCTTTCTTTTTTTTTTTTCCCCTCCCTTCTCTCTCGCTCTCTTTTTCTTGGAGTAATGAAAATTGCTGTGGTAGATCGTTTTGGATTCAAGGGAAATATCAGACTCTATTTTCTTCAGCATCTCACTCATCCCTCATCAGTCAAAACCATAAGTTTAATGAAAATAAAATTAAGAAGAAAGAGGTGAACGACTTAGGAGTGCTGGACATTGTGCAAATGAATGCAGTGACTTCAGGGACCTCGGTGGCCTGAGAGAGACTTGCTGCTTTCATTCCAGTACAAAGCCTGATCTGTACAAATCCCCACTCCAGAGAAGGGGATTCTTACTGCCGTGAAGCCCTGCTGGCTCCTGCCAGCATTTTGATGGGAATTGTTTAAAAAGCGTGAGGACACATCTTCTGCTGTATCCTGGTGATTCACACCAGCCTGGCGGATGCTCTACCTCTGAGAAAAAAACGTGATTTTCTTTCTGGAGGATGAATCCTCACCTGATCTAATGCTCTTTGCTCTGCTGGGTTTAGGCTAGCAGTGAATTTAGCCTCCTTGTTTTTAAACAGAAATGACCATATTGTGGTTCCTCTGTTCTCTTGCTGGCACAGTTTTCCAAGAGGTTTTGTATTTTCTCATTAAAATCTCTAATTCTTACATGTACAAAAAATCTGAAAAAATTTCCTCCTTTTGGTCAACTAAAATATTTTGTTTAAAGCGTTTTGAGGCCTTTCCTTTGAATTTTGCAATTTAAAAAAAAAGAGAAAATTTAAACATATTTGTCAGAAAAAAATACATATCTTAATTGTCTAAATATTTCAATCCAGCTTTATCAAAGACCTTACACAAAAAAAAAATTCATCTTCCCTTGGTGTTATTCTTTAAAGAAAAACCCAACAAACAAAGCTAATATAGTAGCATTAAAAAAACCCAACAAAACAAACCAACAAAACAACGGCTCAAAGCCCTCAGTTGCACTCCAGGAAATACTTCACCTCTAGTGAATATTAGGAAGAAGTGCTGAAAAGTTATATTTCTCGCCTGAAATTGTTGGGATTGTTCAAAAACCTTAGATAGCTGTTGCATCTTGTTATCAAATTCTGTTGGTCTTTCTTTTAATGGGTTTCACATGACTTTTGTTCAACAAGAAAATAACTCAGGGAGCGACTGGAAACACTTAACGTGTGTACCCTGACACATCTGCACATACCATAATAGACACATGAATTTAATGCTCAGTTGATTCAATGCAGGGAGTGGAATTTAGTGTCAAGTCAATTAAAATATCCTGTTCCCACCCCCCCAACCCCCTCCCTTTTTTTTTTTTTCTTTTCCCCCCTGAAGCATTTATCAGGGTTGCTGCATGGGAGGTATGTGGTGTGGAAGTTGTAGGAGCACGGGGCGCGCTGGGCTCGTGACACGGTGTTTGTGCAGCACAGCAGCGAGCGTCCTCGCTCTGCTGCACTAACCCTGCTCAAGTCACCACAGCTGTGCCAAAGCAGAGCTCTTCTGGGCCACAGAGGACAGGGGCAGGCATGGCAAAAGGCTGCCCACATGCAGTGCTGCCCACACTGTCCTGAGTGGGCAGCAAAGCAGCAAATTTGGTTGCATGAACGCAGCAGACACAAGCCCTGTTCTGTTCTTGTTGCCCTGTGCGAGTCTGGAAGGCTACTGGAGCTAAACCTTTTAAAACAAACTGTTATGAGCAGCAGATAAATACAGCGTGAAAAAGATTAATGGTTAGGCAGCTGGGGTGTAGAAATATACTGCTTTCCATCTTGACATGAGTTGTTTTGGTTTTCCTAGAAGCTTATCCGTAGGTCTGTCGTGTCCTGTCTGGGATTTTGTACCCGCAATCCAAAGGCTTCAGGATGAGGGCTGTGTGTACCACGATGTCCATGGAGTGTGTGGCACTGTCATGCACTGGGAGGCACTGAGCAGTGAGGGGAATATGCAGAATACACAAATCCTTTATTTGCCAGTGATAATGCCAGAGATGCTACAAAAGCAACATCATCTATGGAGTGATTTTAGAATCAGTTTTGGTTTCAGTTTGGAAGATCGGCAGAGCTGGATTCCTGGGCTGCTGCAATTTCCCCTTTAAGTCAATGGGTTTTCCTCTGCTGATGTGAGTGAATTTTGGGTACAAAAATTTATTATTAACACCTGCACCTTGTACCTGAGAAAAAGCAAGGGGCAAAGCCTAAGTGTACCTAAAGACAAATGTATTTGGATGCACACATAATTTTTTTTACCAAGGGGATAAGCAATTGTCCTGTTTTCTATTGTTTTATTATTTCTTCTGGTGTAGACAACCTTTTCAGAACAAAGCTGTCTTTGTAAAACTAAGTCCTTCAGCATGTGAATACTTACACATGTCCCTCACTGTTTAACTGGAGGCAGAAGGAGCTTAGACCTTGGAGATAAGGCTTGTATATGAGTCTTTGTAGAACTGGAAGTGATCCTGCACTGTGCCAGTGCAATGATCCCAGCACACCATACCGTGTCTGGTTCACGTTTGGGGCCAGTCCTGATGTATAATTCATACACAACATTTTATTAACTGGCAAATTTCCCCCTGAACCCGCCCCCGCAAATTCTCCAGACTGTAAGGAAGGAATTTGTTGTGCGGTGGCCTCTTCCTCCTCTCCTTGCCCATTTTTTTATGACTGAGGAAACCCTTTTATTGTATGCGAAATAAAAGTTTGATGTGGTCTGCCATTTTTTAATTTACCGTGGTATTAAATACAAAATGTATCCGCTTACAGAAGGTGGCTCATGGCTTGTGGTCTGGGGTTGATCCAGTGCTTGTTGTGACTGGTTGTAGGGGGACAGGGAGAAGGTAAAACCTTATCCAAGGTCTGAGCAGAGATCAGTGGGGTGAAGGCATGAGCGCCTCGTCCCTTCTTGCAGTGTTTTTCATCCCTACAATGTTTCTTATGCTGTGCAATGGCTGCCTCGCAGTGTTGCAGGATTAATGTCATTCCCCTGGGCTGAGGGTGACAAAGAAACCCTGAGTACCAGCATAATGAAACCAGCAGGTCAAATTCTGCTTTTTCAGTGGAGCGAAGTGCAAAAACCCAGCTCAGCTGCAGCGGTGGGTGGTAAGAAGATGCTGTGGGTGACTGCACAGAGATAGCACAACCAGCCTCTGGTAAATAATGAATCTGTGCTTCCTCAGAGGGAGGAAGGCTACCAGTGGCCAGGGTGCTTATGTAGGGGTTGGGAAGGCACAGGCTCATTTTGAGGCAGTTTGGTTGTGCTCCCTTGTCTTAGTTTTGCATTTGCTAAATGTTGTGGGCTTGTGTTACAGTACTAACAAAAATCGGATGAAGAGGTCTCGACAGCCTGGGTGCTGATGGCTCTGTCTCCATAAAGTGCTATAAATAATATCTGGAGCTTTGAATACAAAGATCTCTGACTCCAGAAGGCAGAATAAAAGACATGAAAGCATCTGAAATACAAAATATTAGGGCTTTTGCTTTTGAATGATCTTCCTTTATATTGCTCCATTGTCGTGAAATCTCTTTCTGATCATGGTTAGACAATGTTAGAGATGGCAAAACTGCCTTTTCTGGGAAAGGGAAGTTTTAATGAAGAGAGATTGGGGCTCTTTCTGCTACTGTTATTGCTGGATTCCAATTTTCTTTCTGGAAGGAGAAAGCAAAACCTAGTCCCAGAGAAAAGCGCATATGAAAAGGAAAGAGAAAAGAAGAGCAATGCCAGAAAACAGCTTCTGAAGCTGAGTCGTGGCAAGATCTCCATGGGGGAGAGGGGGCAACTCCCTGCCTGCAGCACCAGGCAAGCTCCACCATGGACAAGCCACTTAAGGCTTTGCTTTTTGTTGCCTTTTTGGTTGCAGGCACGCAGAAACACAGCAACATAAATAAATAGAAATAGTAATGTAATCTTGGCTGACTGGATCAGATATATGTGTATATATATTTTAATATATAGCAGGCTAGAGAGAGAAGGATTAAATTGTAGAAGGAGTAGAAGACATGGGAGAGGAAAGAAGATCAGGAATAGGAATCAGGGCAGCACATAGCATGTGCCCAGAGCTGATGAAGGAAGAAATATCATCTGCTCCTTTCCAGGGTGGGTCTGGTCAGCTCTAGGATGTGGATGCTGCAGCAGTGAGATCTCCAGAGAAGAGTTCAGGAAGCTGTAGCACTTACTCAGGGCAGTCTGGAGTGTTGTCTTCACATCTCTCTGGAGTGATGGGTTTTGCAAGGGGAAGAATGAACAAATCAGATTCTTTATATTTTTCATCATATAATTCTGATTACTTTTATTTTTAACCAGCTCTGAAAATGGTTATTTATTACAAGATCAGAGACTCAGACTCTGAAGCTTACATTGATGTAATTACTCTGTGTAACTAGTCCACAGCCATCATTTTCATTAAGTTCTTATGTATGGACAATTTTCAAAATAGGTATTCTGGCATGGCTATTAATAATTAAGTATCAAAAGAAAGAACTCAAGTGTCTTGTCTAGTTGATACAATATGTTTAGCACTAAACCATTGCTTTGTTAGTTAAAAATGTGTTTCAGGCAGCACAGGCAGTGTCTACTCTCTGCCCATTGAAAGTGCTCCAAAACTTTCACCAAGACATTGAGATAAATGGTGAGTGCTGAGACCATCTTCTTTTTGCTGAAACTCTTTGAAGCAACAATCAGGTAAAGAAGATCAAGAGTTGATGGGAAATAATTAGAAGCTGTTACCTGGGTCCATGGATGCTCTGCTGTTCATGTCATTTCACTTTGGAAGGTTAGACTCACCAAAATAATTGCAAGCCAATCTCAGGGGCAATTATTGTAACAAAGATTCAGGCCTGTCATTTTCTTCATGAAGGGAAAGCTAAAAACATCATTTTGACTTTTTGCTGGTAACAGCATTTAATGGCACACAGACAGTTTTTGAGGCAGTTTCTCCTTCCCTCTCCAGTCCTTCCCCACTGAATTTCACAGACCATGAGGTCTCCTGGGCTTATCCTCACTTGGCAGGAGCCAGCTGAAATCGATTTTTGTTCTGCTCATGGGCATTAATGTGGCCCTTGCTCACCTAGTGTGAGATGGTCCAAATGCTCACCCAAAATGAAGGTTTAAATGTCTATAATTCATGTTCTCTGTTCATGCTACTGGAGTTTTGTCCTCCCATGGCTTGGGCTGCCTCATGTGGGAGGAGGTGCTGGTGCTGTCAGTGCCCACCAGCCCATCCCAGAGGGATCACAGGTCCCTCTGTTCAGCAGTGGCTGCTGGAGGCTGGGTGAGGCAGAGGGTTTGAGGTGCCCTTGTGCCCCCTCCTTGAGCCCCCAGCCTCCCCATCCTGAGAGGCTTCCTTGGGGACAGCCCTTGTTTGGGGATGGCTTGTCCCCTGGAGGTGATGTGGGTGAGCTCAGGTCATGGAAACAACTGCGCCATCCATGTAACTATTGTTGTATCCCATTACCCACATCACAGGGAAAGTTTTCAAAGCTGAGGATACCCAGTGCATGTGCAGGAGCTGTTTCTAAAACATAAATAGTGTGGCCATTAAGTGGGGCTTTTCCTTTCTTTTGTTGTTGTTGCTTAAAGACAGTCCATATTATGTACTCAAAGTTTTTTCAAATTAAACCATTATTTATCCAGAGGTAGCCAAAAATGTAGCCAAAAAACCACCTCTGATTATTTTTGACCTCTCTAAGGCTAATAATCTGCTAAAACGTCTCTAAACCATCTTAAAGAAAACAGAAACACCACTGCTGACAACTCACATACCTACTTTTTAATGCAGTGTTATTTTAAATGGCTGCGTTTATAAACCTCTAAAGACTGAGGTTTGTAATAGAAATGCTGACAGATCCTTAACACTCCATCCCATAATAACAAAGTTTTTAGAAAGAATGGGAATGTAGACCCCACTGTCCCTGTTATGGAGCTGGGAATTTATTTCCCTTTTATTGATTTAACTCATGTAGCCAGAAAACTGTTTTTGCTGTGGATTCAGGGTGAGGATGGAATTGAGATGGCAGCTCCCAGATGTTGTTATGGGGTGGCTGAGAAGCTCTGCCTCCACCATGGACTGGGCCCACCAGAATTATTCCTTCTACATTTCTATTGCAAAAAAAACCCTCACAGAAATAAGCCTCATTGAAAGGGGGGTGGTTTGAGGGGCTCTGCACAAAAGGAACCACATTTCCAGGTGGTGCACAACAACCTCCCCAGTCCTCTGCCTTGTAGCCTGACATAGGGAGTTTAGTGAAATGTATTAATTACACAAGCAATATATTAATTACACAAGACTGCAGCATTTCTCAGGATTGGGTGCTTTTCAGAGTCACTGCTGACATAAGAAGCGCCTTACATGGCTCCAGGTGGATATCTTTATCCTGCTCCTTGGCCTGTAAAACTCACTGAAAGGGAAGAAAAGCTAAATGAGATTTATGTCCTCAGAAAGCAATGTGATAATTTGTGCTGTGCAGTGGAGAGGGGATGCTACCATATCATCATTAAATTAAGCTGCTCAGACCAGATGTGAAATCTTGATAAGGAGCTTTATAGGGCACCGTGGCTCAGCTTGTGGTTGGCTTTACCAAGGAGAGCTGCAGGCAGCTCAAAATGCCTCCATATCCTCAAGTCATTATCTGGCTCTAAGCGTGGGCTTATTTGATCTCTGCACCCTGTGATCTCACCCTTGCTCACCCAGGTCTCCCATAAAGAGCAGCCATGTGCTGTGGAAAGTCCAGGCTGCTTGGAAACACAGATGGTGTGGTTTTGTCCATCCCACCACTGTCAGGCTCTGTTTCCGAGGGTGTTCTTTGGGAAAGAGGGCTTTTTGATTATTATTTTTCTTTCATTTTATTTTTAAATCTGGCCATCTGGTTCTGTCTCTTTCCTCTGCTGAACTAATGGATGTACACTGAATTTTTGTTGGTTTTGTTGTTGGACTTTCAGTGTCAGTAAAAATAAAGGCAGTGCTCAGGGAATGCAGGCAGGTATCTACACCTTGTCCAGGCTCCCTGGATATTTCACTGAGGTCTGGGCTTTGATGAACAGTGTGTGGCACAAACCAGGACAGACCAAGTGAAACTGGGGGGTTTTATGCTTTTGAAGATCACAGTCTCAGCTTTCTCCCTGTGTTTTCCCATGAAAAGTGAAGCAGCCCCGAAAGCTACAAATGAGCCCTTGGATTTGTTTGTTTCAGGCTTTACAATGAAGGGAGTGGCAAAACATAATGAATTAATTGCCCCCCCCAAAAAATGAGGGAGAAAAGAGGCACAGAAAGAGTTCATTCAATATTAACTTAAGTCATTCTCCTACCTGGCAGGAAAGCAGAGCCCCCTCAGACCTTCTTATGGAAACCTCAGCATCAGGCCAAACCAGGAGCACATCTATACATCACCAGTGTTTAAATGCAAGTTTTTCCTTCACCATAAGCCTTTAAGAACCAAAGAGCAGGGGGCTACTTTTAGATTGTTTTCCTGTAAACAGTGTTAGCATCTCTGTGGCTGTTGTGGGATGCCAAGCTATAATATTAAGGTCTTGTTTATAATTTTGCAAAGATTTCAGCAGCAGGGTTATATTTTTGCCTATGTCTTTGGCTTGGCTTGCCACAGTCAAACAGCTGGGATTACTGTATGTGTGTGTGGTCAAATTTACTGTGAACCGATTAGGATATTAAACAAAATGAAATAAACATGTAAATCTCAAAAACCATCTTGGAATTGAGGTTTACTTCTATGGAAAGAATACAGATGGAAAAAGTAACATAAAATTAAAGACATTCCTAATGGCAGGCTTTTTTTTTTTTTTTTTTTTCCTGTTGCCCTTATTTTATTTTCAAGGAAAATAAATAGAAGGAAAATAATTTCAAGGAAAACAAATAGAAATTGCACTTTTTATAGAAATGTCTTGCGTCTCTAAGGAAAATGTTGTGGAATAGAAAAGCTTATTTTAAATAATTATAATGCTATATGTATTTGTGTACTCTTCCATCTGACTGAATATATTTAGGAAGGAAAAGAAAGAGAAGGAAGATTTTATTGATTTGGTTTTTCATAGTTTTGTTACCAAAAGTCATCAGCTACAGTCTTGACTGGCCAAAAGCGATTTCAGCAGACTAACAGGGATCTGACATGATCTAATCTAATCGATCTATGGATGAGAAAAGCTTTTCTTTTCATGCCAGTTTGTTTGCTTAGCAAAAATGTGACTCCAAGAATGGCAGGGACCACCAGGAATAAAGGAAATATCCTTGAAAAGTCAAATCCATGGGGTTCTTTTTCTTTTTTGGGTGGCCTGTTAATGATTCAGGTTTAATGAAGGGATTGGATTTTTAGTAGGACAGCTTAATCAGAATATTAATTATTTGTGACTCCTGCTGTTCCATAGAGGACAGATCTTCTGTCTGGCAAAAATTTCAAACCCAATGTCTGGCTTTATTCTGTTTCTTAAAAAGAAGTTCTCAACTTTCAAATTTGCCACTAAAGGAGGTTTCTAAATCCCTTTTGATCTTAGTTGTCATTTTTTAGCTGAAGTTTCTTTTTAAAAAAGGGAATTAAAATATGGGGATTTAAATTTTTTTTGTTTTAGTTTATTTGGTGTTTGGCATGTTATCTAATGAGTAAATATATTTTAAAAGGACAAATAGAGTTTCTCCCAAAAGAAAAATCAAAGCATTTTATTAAAAATCGCTGACATTAAGTTTTTTAATTTTCTCACAACTTTTTCTGTTTTGGTTTCTCCAAAATAAAATTCTAGCCAGTTTAGAAGCAGACAGATACTCTCCTCCTTTCAGTTCCTATATCCATGGATTAAAATTTCTGGAAATTGATAAAGATGAAACTTTTTCCTTTGGTAACATCTTTTTCTCTGTTATGCACCTCAGGGATCTCAAAATTCTTCCAAGATGTGGCTTTTCAAAGCAAGCCAATCCTTCCTCTTCTGCCTTGACAGATTTTTGGGGTGTAGGTTTTCTGGGGTGTAGAATTTTATTTTATTTTGTTGACAAATTTCTGCCTCAACTTTTCTCCCTCCTTTTCCGTCCAGATCTTGTAGTTGCATCAGTGTTGTATTTTTTGTGAATTAAGTTTCTTGGGCTTTTTTTGGCCTAGAAACGTCAATGATGGGTTCAAAAGACAATTTTGGATCTAGTCTACTGCTTTTTTCTTTTCATCTTCATGGAAAGCCCTCCTTTACTTGTTGCCACCCAAAGAAAGAAGGGACACCTTTAGTAATATGAAGGCGTGATGGAATTAAAAAAGGACTAAACTGTTTTTTCCTATATATGGAATAACACATTAAAACTTCCTAGAGTATTTTCCTTTAGGGAAAATAAAATATTAAATTTCTTAATTTTAAACCCATTGTTAATGTTGGATCATAACATGCCTCTAAGAGAAGTGCAGAAAATAGATATTAAATTTCATCTTACTGGATATGAGTTTGTTTATATGAGTTACTTTCCACAAATCCTTTGAAGGGTAATCTACAAAACTCCATCTTCTACTCTGGCTCCTTTATATTCTTTCTGGGTTCTATCTTGTATGGATAGGTTTGGTCAAACGGTCAGCAATTCTGACACGTATGTGCTACTGAATAATTTGCCCTGGATTTTTTGATGCATGAAAATATGCAGCCTAAAATTTTTGTCACAATTTTGATACGGATTTTTAAGACAAACAGTTTAAAAAATGAAGGCAGAAGATAAAATTTCTCTTGCTATTTTGGTCTGATGGAAAATAGCGTGGTGTGTCAAATATGTGTGTGAATTCTCTTTGAGTTATCTTGGGCCTCATACCCAGCCTTTGGTGGTTCTTTTGCCTTTCTCATTTTCTTTAAAAAAATATTTTAACACCTGACATTTCTGTTGCTTAGCCACTGAGACAGGGGTAACTTTTGAACTTTTTGATGTGCCAGACAGAGGGAATTCCTTAAATTTCTTCAGTCTTCAAGTCATTTCATCGCTACTGTCTGCCCATCTCAAAAAGATTTTAGGTCACAGCTGTAGCAGTCAGAGTCTAGGAAAGGAAAGTGAAAGCCTGAACACTGGGCTTGAGGCACACCAGTGTCTTCCTAGGTCTGAATCCTCTCTGCCCTCTGGTATTGATCCAGCCTCATATCCATAATGTCTCTTTCAGCCCTGCTTTTTCAAGGGGAATATTTTTGATATGAATATTTACATGTGTATGCAGTCTTCAGTAACACTTGTAAATGAAAAATCAAAGTGACATAATAGAAAGAAAAGACAGCGTCTTTTTTTCTGGAGAAAATGAGCTCCCCCTTTCTTCAGCCTCGAATATGAATTTTGTAATCTTGTGACAATTTGGGAGTTATTTAAAATGGTCTCATTCAGTTATTTGGCTTTGGGTTTTTTTCCTTTTTTTTCTCCTAATGCCTTTGCGGCTTTGTTCTCTGAAACCCAATTACACTGCAGTGATTTTTTTTCAGGAAAAATCCAACACAGGCTTTAATGGGGAAAAAACTATAAAACATTTTAACAACCGAGGGAATCCCTTGGGGAACGTGATCTCCTGAAGTTTCTGGGTTAAGCTGATCTGGATGCACTTACGTAAGTGCCCATCCATCTCTCCAAGGAGTTGCATCCCCAGGGGAATTCTCAAGGAGTGTAGCATGCCCTCTGCAAGCCATTTTTGCCCAAACCTGAAGCCCATGGGTGCTATTTTGGGATTTTGTCACGAACTCCAGTGCAGGTGTACAGGTCAGCAGGTGCTGACAGATGGATTCACTTTGCTTCACGCAATACTAGGTCTTCCCAAGGGAACACAACAAGCAGATCTCCAATGCCTGTGTGTGGACTGGGGGCAAGACATGAAGAACAAGACTATTATGTCTAAAATCAAGCAGCTTGTTGGAAATTAAATTTATGCTGACATCCAAGGTGATTCAGGGCCACATAAATCAAAAGAGGAGATTTCTTCCTCAGAGGCCAGGTTTATAATCTGTGAATGCCCCAATTTTGTGCTATTCTGTCATGGGTTCCTCCCTTACCAGGTCTGCTCTAGGAAAAAGATTTAAAAATAAGATCTCTGAAATCAAAAACATCACGTTTATTATTTTATGGAACAAACCAAGTGCTGTTTCCCTTCTGTTTACATTGATTAACCATGTCTTCAGTATTGTCCATTACATATTCAGTATCTAGTGAACCAACCAGTGGACGAGTCAAAATAAAATATGAGAAGGCTTTCCAATGAAGTATATTATATACCTAAACAATATTGCATAATAATAATTTCATGTAGAGGCATGCTGGTCATTTAGATCCAGGTCCAAGCAGATAATTTGTTTTATTTTGCTGTTTATCCTCTGTCCTCCCATCTTCCTGATTTGTGTTCCTGCAGAAGATAATCCTTGTGATAAAAACAAAACCTTCATATACATAAATAAATATGTCCTTACCCCTAGAGAGATCAAGCTGTCTTTAGTCTCATACAAATCTCTGTTTCCTCTTTCTCTCTCCAGCTATCCATTCAGATGTAAGGGTGAAAAAGAACTTAAAATTAATTGATCGTTCTGCAGGGATTACTGAGAATTGAGTGAAAAACACTCCTTATAAAAAAAAAAAATTGTGGTTTTTTCAACCTCTTGTATTATAGGCCTATGAACATGTGTGTCAGGTTATTTCAGGGGAAGTCAAATTTGATGAGCCAACATGGAGAATACAAACTGCCACTTTTGCAAATCCAGAGTCACCCTCGTGTGGTGTTGGTCAGATCCAGGATAGACTTGGCCCTCATCTATTAAAAATATTATTAAAAAGAGCAGTACCAGATAAAACCAGCACCACAAGCAAGACCAGATCTCTGCTTTCCCAGTAAACACGTTTAACAAGGAGGATTTTGTTGTCTCCTGCAGCACAGGGGCCAGGCACATCCACAGCAGAGGAAAAGGCATGCTGGAAATATCTGCTGTGCTCTTGTACTCTGCACCTTGTGACCCTGCCACAGAGCAGCCTCCTGCTCCCCCCATTGTCCCCTGCCCTGCTCCCCATTGTTCCCCTGCCATCGGAGATGGTGCACACAGCATGGGCTGCTGGTGCTCGCTGCATGACATAATTTAGGTCAATCAGCATCAGTTACACCATCTGGAAAGGGAATGGCTTCTTAATGCTTCCTCACTGGAGGTCTCAGTTCCCTGCATACAGTGGTCTTTCTCCAACTGGGGTATAATGGGGGTAGCAAACATCTAGCAGGGAGTGGTAGTCCTGCTTCAGGGTGGGTTTTGTGGCCTTAGAAGCCCCAAAGAGCCACCTTCCCAATGACCTTCCCTGTTTTCTGGGCTTTACATTTTAAATGTGCTCCCTCTGCCCTGACTCTGTAGGCTCAAACCTTTCTTTCCTCTCCCACAACCCCCTTGTAGAATTTATTTGACAGCCCTTGTGTCACTTAATTTCGTTAGTAAATTGGGATGGAAAGTTTATAAGACAGCAATAAAAACAAGGAGATTATTCCTTTCAGGCAGAGCAGGACTTTAAGTGATTTAACTGAGGAGGGATCCAAGCCCTGGCTCGTGTGCCTTATGCAGATGCTAAAATCATTACCGCCATGTAAAAATATATCTACAAGTTTCCACTTTTGCATCTCCTCTCTGCAGTGGACTGTGGGTTGTGATGCCATTTTCCACCTATTTCTAAGCCCAGCAGCTGTTTCATCTCGCCCCCCACTCCCTCCCCAGACCTTTCCACAGCTTTTTTGCTGAGATTGTGCTGTCTGCAGGAGGCCAGGCTGGACTTTCCACGCCAGCTCTGTCAGCAATTCATCATCTGGCTGAGGAATGAGTTATCCCTAGTGAGAATAATCCTGCTCATCTCTGCTTTCTTCTCACTGCCGGCATGGTGCTTTCTTAGCAGAATTGCTTAACCAACAGACTGAGTAAGGAGAGCTGTCCAGTGCAGGAAGTGGAACCATCACCAGTTATTGGTCTCACACCATGAAAATGTCGTGTGGAGAGGAGAGGGTTGCTCTGCCAACCAGAGCAGGCAGACCTGAAGGACCTGTGGGAGTAATGAAACCTTGAATAACTGGTTGGAAAATGAAGATGCTTTGCAGATAAGTATTTGCTTAGGGTTGCTTTGGTTATTTTTTGGATGGGAGAATTAAAAAAACTGCACTTTCTCCCTTGATTTTCCCTTCATTATCTCTCTTTATTCCTAAAATCCATATGAGACAGAAGATGAAAAGTAATCCTTAGTCCGCTTCCCTCCTTTGCTTTTTTATTTTCTCAAAAAAGTAAGCAGAGAAAAGACAAAAGAGTATTAAAAGAGGGAAGGGGGCATTCAGAAAATCAAAAATTGGAATGAGAAATTCAAGCAGCTTGGTAGTAATTGCTGGAACAGTAACATACAACTCTGTCTCTGTAGTGTCCCTTAGCTCTGGTCTCATAATTCTGGGTAGGAAACAAAAGGTGTAACTGCAGCCAATGGATTTTCTTTTCTGTAGCTAAGATCACTGCAAGGAAGTTCAGTTTTCCAATAACATGGCTCCTGTTTTACCTATAAAGTACCTATATATGCTCTTGGCCTTGTAAGATGCTTACATCAGGAGCAAGCCAGTGGTCCCCTTGAGGAGCCAAGATGTGTTTTGGATTGGAAAGGATGCCAATACCTTAAAAACCTTTTGTAAAAAAAAAAAGAAAAAAAGGGAAAAAAAGGCAGTATTGCTTGGCTTAAGTTCATTGCCTTGGAAAATTCTTATTTTGTAGCTCTCCAATGAATCTTCCTACCATAACCCATCAAAGTCTATGGTAAAAAAACCCCAAAGACTCTGAGTTTATCTATCAAAAGACAGAAGTGATGCCTGGAAAGAAATTCTTCCATTGTGATTTTAAAGATGCTTTTAATTACCTGGGCAAACATCCATTCCAAGATAGCTGGTTTATCACGCAAGGGTATTATTGAGGGAAGTGCTGTCACACATCTGCAAAGTTCCTGGTGACCCATCTCACTAATCACAGATTTGTGCTTTGGGTACATGCATGACATGCAGGGATATTCTTCTATGAATACATGAAGAAAAACAAGAGTAATGCCTTGTTGCACACATTTGAGGCATGTGTATGATTCACCTCTTTGCCACACCTAACAGAGAACCTTAGGAGTTACTAAAATCAGAACAACTTTTATTTTTCATTTACCAACCCTGTATTTCCTTGAACAGAAGCTTTCTGTTAAACTGAAACAGATGATGTTTTAAACTAATACTAATTGATTCCATTCCTGGAGTTCACAGTGGTAGGAAGTAAAATAGCTCCCTGACCCTGCCAGTGAATTCAGATCTCAGACTGTGCTGCTCGTTTTGACTTCTTTTTTTCTTTTGCAATGTCCACACAGCCCTGTGTTGGCTCTCAGCATCACTCCCCAAAACCCCATGCTGCTTAAGGAGCGGGTTGGACTGGGATGAATGAGATGTAGGCAGGTTCCCTGCACCACTGGGAAACCCTTGGGGAGTTACTTCATTATTGCTGGAGTTCCCTCTTGGTGTAGTAAGGATAAATAAGCACTGCCTTATATAAAGGTAGGATGAAATCCACCAGTGATTATGAGGAGCTTTGTTACAGTGAGGCTTGTATGAGAGTCACCTCATATATCTCATTAATAACTGAGGTTCCCTGTTCCACAAGGAAAAGAATCAGGTGCTATTTCTTCTTTTCTTTGCTGCCAGTAACATAAACTATATCCAACAGTCAAAAAAAAAATACCACCTAAGCCCTCTCAAAAATATAAATATTGGGGATACTTGCCTTGGTCTGCAGAAAGGACCTCTAATTCTTTCAGCCAACCACATCATAAAAACATGAACACTAATGCTGGGAACAAAATCTCCTTGTATTATTGAAGTAGGAAAGCTGAATGTCTCATGCTGAGACCAAGGGCTTTGCACACTCTAAGGGCTGTGCACTTACAGTCTTTAAATCAGCATCTCTCCAGAAGCCCCTGTGCTTGGATTAGGTTGGGCAGTCTTCCACTGACCCCTCATTCCCAGCCTGGCTGTGGTCAAATGGAGGAGGAGCAGCCTGGTCACTAGTCAGTGCATTTAGGATGTCACCATCACCCCAGCCTGTATTGAACACCTTCTCTTTTAGGAGAGGTTAGGTGTCAACAGGAGATAATACAGAAGCTGATGGTTTACTGGGAGCTGGCTGGCTGGCTGGCTGTGCGTCCCTGAACCTTTCTGTTTACATCCATACCTGCAGTGACATCTGCCTCCTATTGCAAGGTGAACGCTCTCCAAGCTGTCAGTATGTCCCGCTCCCCAAGCAGGGCTTTTTAATGCAAGTGTTGACAGCTTAGTAGCAGCTCTGATGTCAAATCATGGGGCTATGGAATTGCATTGGCTATTTTTTTAACTGTGTGAATGAAAACAGTTAAATGCTGGAATGGCCACCATTGGTTCTTTGTGATAAATACCATGCAGATCTTAGCCAGGGAGATCTCTTTGAAAAACCTTGGTTTTATTACTATTACAAATGAATCCCCAAATCATTCTTTGCTCCAAAAGGGGCAAAGCCATTTTTCCTCTGTGTCTTCACTTCCACACACACACACACTTTATAACTCACAACCTCTGGAACTACTTGAATTGATTTCAATAGCAAAGATTGAAAGTTTCAATTAGAGATGTTTGACAGAAGCAGCAAAAGGCCTGGCCTTTATTTAAAACAGGTTTGAAAGAGAGGCATGGAAATATGGGTACCACAACAGGAGCATCTGTTGCTGCAGGTGTGTGTCTGGGCTGTTTCTCTGCTTGAGGAGTCTTGTCTCTTCAGAATGGCTCATCTTTGCCTGTGAAGGATTTGTGTTCTGTTCCTTAGAGGAAACAAGTATCTTTTTCCAGGGAAATGAGGGAATTCTGCCAGCCAAGGGATTGGCTTTCATAAAGGACTGAATTGGATAGTCCATCCATATGGGTTCACAGGAGTGGGATACCACTGGGCAAGGCTTGAGGGAAAGCACCATGGGGATCAGGCAAGGAAGCATCAGGACATGCTGTGGCAGCTCAACATGGCTTGTTTTCATGCTGCCCAACACCAGCACCACCACTCAGAGACCTCTCCTTCCCCCACAGAGAGGGGGAAGAGCCTTTCTGCTGGGTAATAAGGGAGCTTGGGTGATTACAGCCCTGCCAGTTGTGTCCACAGCTGGGTGGCACAAATCCCATTGGAAGTGTCTTAATTATATTGCAAACTTACAGGCAATTAACTTCCCCTCTTTGAGACATGGAAATTTAATTGACAAGCCATTACTGTTTTTTTCATGCTCCCTTGGTGTTTGCTTTTGTTCTCTTTCCAGAATGGAGCCCAGATCAGGCCCTTTGGTATTAAATATGTCTGGCTTGAAAGTCCTCAAATGGATCAAAACAATCTTGATCAGTGGAAAGTTTTTGACATGGAGCTGGATTTTACAGTGTGCATGTGTGCCTGAAGTGTTTCTTCTGCAATGTTCAAATAGAGGGTTCATTTCACTTTAAGACCATAAAAAATGGACTTATTTAATAGGGCCCTTGGTTGGGTAATTACGAAGCAAAGGAAAAGCAGACAATCCACCCAGGGGGTGTGTGTGTTTTTTCTTCGGTGGTGTTAAATACTATTTGGATTATTCACTGAATAAACATTAAATAATGTAATTTGGAAACCAGGTCCCATTAGGGATTTAAATGTGTAGTCTGTCACTGGTAAAGGATTAAGATATTGGTGTATTAATGTAATATCAAAAGCTGTGGATTCCTTCTGTGTTGCTTAAGTGCTTTCTGATCAAACATGTTTGAACAGTTTGTTGGTTTCTTTTTTTTTTAATTGCTTGTTTCATGGTGTAATGAAAGTGAGGATGGATATAGCACAGTGTTTGAGTTTGCCTGCTTAGCTTGAAACTCAACAAAAAAAAAGAGCCTGTGGGTCTAATCCACCATAGCCTGAGACTGGACAAACTTGGCAGGCCCAAACCTTCACCTTTGTTTGCAAAGAGCCCATCGTGCTTTGGCATTACAAAAACTCCCTTCCACTGCAACTCCCCCCCATTC
>NW_005054347.1:4526209-4552288 GCF_000277835.1 Geospiza fortis
ATTCCTGCTCCTTTCCCCAGTGCCATGTAAATAATGCTTTATGCTTGGATGTTTCTGCTACATTTCATCTTAGAAGTTTCCTGGGACAAGGTGCCTCTACAAGGCATGAACAAGGATGAGTAGATGTGGCTTTTCAGAGATCCAGGGGCTCTTGAGACTGATTCAATCCTGTATCGAGGCCAGGACTGGAAAGGAACTTGAGTGGCCCTGAGTGACCCTTTGGAATTTCAGGAAATTTTCCACCTACAGTCCCTTTTGGAAATGGGTCTTGTATGAGTGCAATGTGTGAGGCTATTCCCATCCCTGTGCAGAAGCATTCAGCAGGTGAACTGTGTTTGTGCTGTTAGAGGTGAAGAGTACAGCTTGATTTTGCAATAAACCCTAATATTTACACCTTGGAGAGTTTGCAGAAGTTGGTTTCCATTGAGCAGCAAGTCCTAGGTGTCTACAACAGCACCACCAGAAGCATGCTCTGCTAAAATGAGCTCCTGGGTTTAAAAGTGCTTTCTTCTTTTGTGTGTTTATGAAGTTCATGTGAAATGGCCATTGCTGTTGCTAGGAAAACCTCAAGATCATGTATTTTGGAGATGAGTCCAGAGACAGGTGCATATCAAGCCTTTCTTAAGCAATCCCTTAAAGATTTGAGTGCTTTGGGTTCCTTTTCAAGTGACAGACACTTTGCTGCTGAAGGAGGGTGAAACTGTGGGTTTAGCAAGTTGGATTGGCTTTTGTCCACTCAGGATCCAGGCTGAAGAGTGTTTTACCAGGGCAAATATGAAAAAATAAAATTGCTTTTGTTCTGAGCTGAGCACATCCTATTGGCTTCTGAAGAAACACAAGGCTTAAAATGTGTGTGTTTGTTTAAGCTGTGTCAGTGGTGAATATAAATCAAGAGCTCATTCAAGTCAGAAATTGTGTGCTCCAAATCTGTAGATAATCAAGCATTTTATTTTTGATAACCAGTCACTGTTTATTGTAGTATACAGCAATGTTTTAAAAAGAACAAGTGTGTTCTTGCTCACTGGGTCAATTCCAAGTACTGTATTTCAGCAAATGAAGCAGGAACTCAAGTTGATGAAATTTGCAAACAAATCCCCATGGAACCCTGTCCATTAAAAATTAGCACTAAATTAGATATTACAAACAACATTGGAAAATGGTCTCTGTAGTTATTGTCTTGAAAATCCTTGGTGTAATAAAAATTTCCCATTTTCTGTAAATGAGGGGAGAAAAAACCAGAGTTGCTGGAAAACACTTCAGTTCACCTAATTGGAAAATATAATTCAAATATTCATAATGATTCCTCTTAAAATGGACAAAAAGAACATTCTTGAATATTATTTTGGAAGCAAGTCAAAATATGCACTTGTTGTTACTATGGCAATAAGCAAAAAGCAGAGAAAAACCCCCAACAACAGCAAAAAAAAACCTCAGGTTTGAAAGGAGTTTGCCGTGTATGATTATTTTTATGATCACAAACCCCTTGCAGCAACCAATTTGCTGAATATAAGTGATCTAATTGAGGGCAATCATTGTCAGAGGGACCAAAAATATACTAGGCCTCCATTTTCATATTAAAATGCCATGCCTTGGTTTAACATTTCCAAGTGGTTATTTTAGTCCTTTTTCAAAAAACAAAAGCCTGTTGAGGATGGGGTAACTCTGTTGACCAGTATATTATTGAACTTGTTTATCTCTGGGAAATGGGACCACCTGATCTCAATAGAGTTTTTCTTTTTTTTTCACCCCCCCTCTTTCTCTATCCCCCTTAACCCCCCTTCCCACCTCCCACCCCCCCTCCAACTGCTCGAAACATTTCACAATTAAAGCAGAAGAGGCTTGTTCTGTGGTTCTCACCTTTTGTCCTGAATAGCCTGGAAACAGAGGGACACTTTCCCCGTTGAAGTCTGGTGTAATTTCCCCTTGAATGGGCTCTCATGATAAGAACAGGGGTCACTGGATGGGATGGTATGCAATAAAGCTTGTGATTGCATGGTTCTTCATCGTCACAAAACAGCCCAACACTCTGCTTTATGATAGCACAATTGGTGCACACAATGGCTTGGGTAGAAAGCTAGAGAAACAGAGAGACGGGTATAGATACTGAGATGGAGATATCAGTCAAGCGATTGTCCCTCTTGGTGTGTTTCAAGTGCTGAAGTGTACAAGTGGCTGAGAACAGGGTCCCCAAACATTATGCTGAAAAGCGGTGAATGAATAAAAAGGGATGGCAGGAGTGGATGAGTCTTGCCTATAGAATGCACCTTTGTGGTCAAATGTATAAGATAATATATAGCAGCTGTGTTATAAGCCAGCAAAGGGAATTGAACTTACAAAGCACAGGCTTTCAATAGCTTCCCTTGTGGGAACACCAAAAGTTTAAGAGGTGGAGGAGGGCTTATTGCCGACTAACACCCACACTTAATAAGAGTTGCCTTGCATGCCATGGAACCTATACTTTGGGCCAGTTGCTTAAGTCCTTATTTACTGCCCCGAAGCGAGAGCTTTGATTGAGTAAAGGCTGAGTAAAACCTGGATAAAGACCCAGGAATTGGCTGGATGTGAAGCTGGTCGCCACGAGCCAGCATTTAGAGTGTCCATTTCTGCAAGGACTGCCAGTTTCCTTGGACTTCACCGGGGGCTGAGAGGGCTTAGTGCTCGAGGAGGTTTTAACAAACACTGGAGCTTTTTAATGATAATACCAAAACCCGGAAACATTTGCTCCCGCTTCTTCTTTCCAAAAGTTTTATTAAAAGCAAACCCAAGCATCATAAAGCAGGCCATCAGTTTTCCTGGAGAAATCTCTCCTTCTCCCCTCAGTTCCATAAATCAGTGAGAAATGGTTTTTTATGAGCTCAGTCGGTACTGTGTGCATTTTGGCCCCACTAATAGTTAGAAATTGCCTTCTAGAGATGCAGGATGAAAATCATACCCCATTTTTTGTTTTTCAGATCCCCATTCCAGCCTTTCTGTAAATCTTCTGTGGATGGTGAGGGTGGGAGTGAGGTCAAGGGAAGTGTTGGTTAGAAGAGGAGTTACAAAACTCTTAAAAGGAGCTAAAATAGTCTTTGAGTCAAAGAGTGGGATATTCATAAAGGACCAGCTGCTTTTCAACATAAACAATACGGAAGAAAAATAGTAATGGAGCATACTGCTTTCCCACCAAGGTCATGGACTAAAAGAGCTTTTAAAGTAAGTACGGGGTACTAAGCAAATTTGATTGCAATAGATTTCTACAAAGATTTGCTGAAAACTCTTTAGCTTCAGAAGTGAGCTGATAGAATAGGTTTGTCCTGGATTAATCTCAAGACCAAAGACAAGGTCTTACACATAAGAACAGAATGATAAAACTAGTACATCGTCCTAACAGCTGTACATAAGAAGAGATTGCAAATGTTTAAAGATGTCATCTTTGTGTATAATCTGGTTGTATTTTAGTAAAGATGCTCCATGTTCAGTGATCTAACAACCCATCAACACCTGGTTAAAACTCTCAGTTTGTCTCACAGCACAATAGCTTTTCTACCTATCTACAAATGGACACAGCTGTAACTATATCTTTCTAGTTCTTAATCCTCTTTTCTGGCCTTTAGGAAAAAATATATTGCCAGATATATGAATTACGGGCCACTGCTTTGCAATTATAATTTTTGATTGAGTGAATGTTTCATGGATGCACAGAAATTTTTGTGGGATGGTCAGTTTGAATAGGTTGATTTCTCACTAGATTCTGTGGGTGCTGAGGCCCTCTGGTAATTCTTCATCCTTGGAGAAGATTTTCATATTCTAAATTTGGCTTCTAAGAGAGGTGAATGTGGAGTCAGGAGAGTGCAAGGTTTGTCAAACCCAGGATTTGTCTTTCTCTGGAGTACCAGGGAGAATCTGGTGATGGATTTTTTAAAAGATGGTCATATGATCAGTGATCTTGGCAATGTATTAATGCTTTCTACTTTATAATCATAAAGGGACATATAAATTGCAACAATTGTGCAGTGTGTGCTTGAATTAATGTAATTGTAGGTGAATGTGAATATATGCATGATGGATACATGCTATAGTCTGTGTCTCTGGGAATAAATATCCCTGTCTGAAATTGGATAGGGAAATCCTTAAACAATACAAAGGCAGATCACTGCTCTGGTTTCTGCTGGGTTCCTCTAGCAACAACTATTTGACTAATATAAATCAAGCAAGGAACCAAACATACGTAGCATCAATGATTCCCACCTTTTTTGGAAAGACTTCAAATTAAGAGAATCCTCTGTGATGTAATGGTTTGTAAAACTTACTCTTGGAAGTCTTTTTTTGTGGTTATCAATTTAAATGCAACTTTTCAAGGAAAGAATCCATTAATCTCAATTGAGTGTACTTTAAAAAAAACACCTTGAATTCCCTTGGTTGAGGAGGGAACTTTTAAGCTGATCATTGTTGTTTGTGGGCTGTTTTGTAACTGGAGAAAAATAATTTGCTCTTCTGGAAAAATAAAAGGTATCTTTTAGTCTTATTGAAAAGTGCTACAGAAAACAGTTTTTAGATGAGGGTAAAATTTCATATGATACAATATAATCCTTATCTTAGTCCACATGGGGAACCAGTCATTCACACTTTTTGCAGGCAGAGTAGCTGGAAATAGATTTCTGAAAACATACTTAGCTAAAAAGGAACCATAATGTCCCAGAGCACATGTAGTGTCTTAGGTTCTGAAAAACCCTGAGGTCTGGAAATGTTGTGTTTTCACCTCTTTCCATATATTTATTCTCTGTGGGTCTGGTCCAGAGCTGACCGGGCAAAGTTGACTCCCACTGCACAGGTTGTGTTCACAGCATCGTGTGAAGTCAGGGCACATTACCCTGATCCCTGGACCTCAGAGGGGTGTTGTCAAAGCAAATTTTTACCCATGCAACATTCTGAGAATGAACAGTTCTGAAAATTTTGTTTTCCAAGGAAGTCTGTGGCCAACCTAAGCCAGAAAACTTCATACTTTCTCAAAACACAGGAGGACTTTGGACCAGACTCTGACTATGATTCAGTGGAGAAATTACTACTGGACATGGGTTGCTGCTCCTTTGTGTTTTTTAGAGATAAGTTTGACCTGTGGAAGTTGGCTTCAGAACTTCAAATCTTCCAAAAAAGGAGAACATTTATACCCATTCCAAATCAGTATCTGATTCTTCTTTAGTTTTGAATAATTTTGATCATGGGGGAATTTACTTAATACAGGAGGACTTTGATCTTGCAGAACACAGTCCTTGGAACAACATCAGTGTGATCACACATCTAATTAATTGCCATGCTGCAAAGTGATGGAATAAATACAGATGCACATATATACACAAAACCAGCATATTTTGTTTCATGCCACACATATATTTTGTACCCAGAATATGTGTTTCAACTTGAATCTTAAGTAGTACAAAAAGCTACAAAAGTAAGTTCCTAAAAAATATTTGGTTTCAATAGAGCCATTTGTCCCCAAGCAATGAAAAAAACACTTTGACTTTCATGGGCTGAACACAAGAGGAACCATTGCTGGAGGAAGCAATTTGAATGGAAGATTTGGGGGGATGATATAAAATAAAATAAGAGCAGAGGAGTAAAATATGGAACAAACCAAATGATAACGTCCACTTGGGAGAGCAGAATGCTTCCAGCCAGACCACACTGCTGGCCAGACATCATCCTAAATAGATTATTCAAACAAATATTAATTTGAGTTGCTAGGATGGAATATCTGGTTTAACTGTTATAAAGCACTGTATTAATGTGCAAGCCAGTGATTAATAACAAATGTACTCCCAGAGAACAAAATGTAAGGTTAAGGAATGTTGTACAAAATGCTTGCAAGGAGTGGGATGTGCTTGCTCCAAAGAGTTTCAAAGCCAGCCCAGGACTCACTGACTGTGTGGTCACACTGGGCTTGCCTCAGTGCTGGCAACATATCCAAGGCTGGGATCGTCACCAAAAGAGCCATTTTAACTGGCTCAGTGGTGAGGAAATCCAGTCCTCTGCCTTCCTCCTTTGCCAGGACCTCAGCATGAAAGGAAAAAAGGAAAGCAAGACATAAAGGCGTGGGGAAAAGTGGAGGTGGGGGTATGGGGGAAGAAAGTTCTGTTGTGATAGAGGGTGAGTGTGAAGGATAAAGCCAGTGCCCTTTTAGGAAGATAGTGGTTTTTCACTAAACTTACAGGCACTGGCTCTTGAACAGCAGCTTAAGCCCAGGGACAGGGTTTGATTGTTGGTAGCAGCAGAGGCTTCATGCAGCCCTTGCTCCCTAGGCATTGAGATTTTCTGCTGACACAACTCGAGGTGACTCCTTTAGTCCTCATGAGTGATGCAGACTACTTGAAGAACCTAAGGTCTCCAGACAGGCTATTGAAGTTACATAGTGGTGTATCTGCTTTTGGCTCTTTCCTCCAAATTCACAGAATCATGGAATGGGTTGGATTTGAAGGGACCTTAAAAATCATCTTATTCCAGCAGCCCCATATTCTTATATCAAAGCTCATACCCTGCCCCTTGATAATGTAATATTACCAGATATTCCTTCCAAATAAGGTTAATTTTGGACAGTTAGTAGTGACATTGCAATTGGCACCTTTGGATCAATAGGAAATCACTCTGCCACTCTAGTTCCTCACTGAGGAGGAGACAAAGTGCCACTGGGCTCTTCTGACCTGGTCCTGAGACCTCAGACTGGGTGGCAGCAGATAGCAGGAACCCATCAAATCTTTCCCCAGCCTCAGGATTTGGACCTCTTCTCCTTCCTACTCCAGATCTGGATTCTCCTGTGTGTTCTGTGAGGGATGCAGACCATCCCTATGTCACTAAAGTGAGGCCATCAAACAGAATAGTGAAAAAAAATGAAGCACCACGGAAATGACCAAATCTGTGTGTGCAAAAACAAAGAAAACCCTCTTTCCAAACAGAAGCCCCCTTTCAAAGCCAAATTCCTCAGCTAAGTCATTCAGGATGAAAAGAGCATTTTAGGTAATGGTCCTTAGTGGGGGAAAAAAAGTGTCTGGTTTTTTGTGGATCCCCCCACCTGATGCTTCCAATTTTTCTGCCTCCCAATAAAAGATCTGAGCAGCTTCACTTGTCAGCTTGAAAGAAGGGAGCTGATGGAATAAGCTCAAGAGACACCATGGGTTTTTTTCTATGTGATGTTTTATATGAAGAGTCCAACAAAGATATCCAAGTATTTTTTTTCTTTTTTTTTTTTAAGCTGGAAAGAAACCTTGATTGTATTTCAGTTCTTTTAATTATTTTGTCTAGCAGTGAGATCAAAGGCCTAGGTCTCAAAAGGAATCAATCCTGGGCCAAGCACTCCAAAGTGGGTCCTCCAAGTTCATAAAAAAATACCATATTTAGTCATCTAACTTAGTCTGCTATTCAGAAATGTTTGGGCCTGCTGCTCTCTAGCCAGACATGGTAAGCTGCCCCAAGATTATCAGATGACTTGTCCTGAATGAGCACCAAGTACTTATGAGCCTGTTTTCTGTGGGTTTATTTGGGGTAGTCCCAGATAACCCTGAGGAGTGGGTATTTTCTGTTTTTCAGTATCAACTCAGTCTCTTTCTGGTCAGGTCTCTGTTGGGGTGGCTGTGAGTGAAGGACTGGAGGGAGGTGGGGGGAACAACAATTTCCTCTGCCCCCTTTGATACAGCTTCACTTGTCAATGTGGTGATGCAGTTTTCCGATAATTCTTTTATCTGGCTCCCTTTTCCATCCCTCTGTCCCTGCATTTGTTACCTTGTGCACATGAATAAACCTCTGGAAGGACCTTGTGGAAGGGTGACACTATTAGGAACAGGTTAGGAAATGGAGGCTCGCAGAATTGGGGCCAACTTCCCTATTTCCAAAGCAGGCCCTGTAGGTTGTAGGAGGGATTCAACAGCCAGCTCTGGGGCTGGCCACTGAAATTCAGAGTCTGTGCACTGAAATTCAGGCTGCCACACTCGGAAGGTGGGTCTGTGCAACTCACTAAGGTTATTCAGAAAACCACAGCAGAGTCAAGAGACAAGAATCCATGTCTCCTGCCTTCCAGTCCTGTAAAACAAGTGGTAAATCTAGTGTCCAAATCACCAGCATCCATCAAAAAGAGCTTGTCTCTTGAGTTGCATGAGTTATAAGGAAGACTTTCCTAGAAATGGAGTAAAGGAGCTGAACTCATCTTATTTGGGATCCAGTATTCCTATCTATTCTACATCCCAGACCTGTTCTAACTGGGCTGGGTATTTCCCAGATCCCTATTCTTTCTGTGGCCATCACCATCCTTGGTAATTTCTATTTCATATCTGTCTGTCTGGGGTGCCATGGCTTCTGCAGCCTCTACTGCTCCTTCACCACCTTCATGCCAAGCTCCTTCTGGAAACCCCATGGGTTTTGCAATACTTCATAATCAGCTGTCAGACCACAGTGTAATGGATCTCCTGCAGCACTTCCTTCCCTAAGCAGCTGTTTACAAATCCATCATATTTGGCCCATATTTAAAGACTTAATTTAAAGTGGAGACAGGAGGGCTGTAGTCTGTGTGCCATGACTGACACTGGTAATGCCCCATAGAGGCTGGAAGGAATCTCTCTGCACATCCTCTGTGAGCTCGTGTGGGCTGGATGAAACCTGAGTGATGAGTGTGATTGTACAAAAGCTCTCCCCTAGGAATGCTCATTTGGCTGTGGAGAGAGGAACCATCTTCTTCTGTCACCTGCAGAGCTGAGGTTACAGAGTAAGAGAGGAAACACAACTGCATAAATTCAAAATTTCTTCAGCTTCTTCCTTGTATGCCTCAAAAAATACCACAGTATGATCATGATCTCCAGCATCTGGGAGCTGATGTTCTCTGACATCTATGGCAGCACTAGGAGCTGCCAGCAGCCCCAAAACCTCCGAAGGAGCTGTGGGCAGAAATTAGGACTGATTTGGGCTGCAGAAAGCCCTTGCCCAGAGGCATCCTGTAGCAGATCTGTTCTGCCTGGTCTGTTAATTGAAATCAGTACTGTAATGTTACAGTGCCAAGTGGGAAATGTTGGAGGTGTAAAAGCAAACAGGTTTCCTGTCCATCAAACTCTGCTGGACGGATCTCAGCTTCCAGGGAAGATCTGGGGTCAGAGCTTGGGTCGAGGTACCTGGGCAGGTACCAAAGGCCTCAGTCTACTCTAGTAGTAGGAAGTCTTGGTACAGACCCCAAGGAAGGCAGTTTTTGTAGGTGTAAATCTTCTCAGTTTCAGTTAGAACATCCATATAATCAGTTACCATGGCCTAGAGGGGTGCTGGTCTCTCCCTGAGCCATGCTAATTAATCATAGCATCACAGAATGGTTTGGGTTGGAAAGACGTTGAAGATTATCATTCCAATGCTCCTGCCAAGGGCAGGGGTGCCCTTTCTTGATCTGGTTGCTCAAAGTCCCATCCAACCTGGCTTTGAACACTTCCAGGAATATGGCACCCCCAAATATCCCCAAGCAACCACCTGTGCCAGTGCCTCACCACCTTCTGAGCAGAGAATTTCTTCCTGACATCAAATCTAATTCTCTCCCCTTTTAGCTTGAAACCATTCCTTGTCCCATCACTCTCTGCCTGTGTAAGCACTATACCAGCCTGTGTGAGCTACTGGACACCAAAATAATCCCCTTGGAGCACTTTCTTCTCAGACACCCTCCCTGCCATGTGTTGTGCTGCCTGCAAATAATGTCCTTGGGGTTTTAATACCAGGCTGGGACAACAGGGAGCTGCTGTGTCTCGATGACTTTGGGAAGCTCTTCCACCATGCCATGCTCTGCTAGCCCAGTGCTGAAGTTTTTTACCTCCTGGTGTGTAAGATTGAATCAATATTTCCCTGTCTCTTTTCTTCTCCCCTCAGCCATTCCTGCATCTGTTTAATCTGTTGGCTCTTCAGGTCAGATGTGGTGCTCACTAAGCCACGGTGGCATTTTGATCTTGCCTGGGTCACCTCAGGTCTCCTGTGCTACCCTTGATGATGATGGACTGGGGTTTGATGGATCTCCTGGGACTGGGATAATCCAGCTTCTGTGCTGAGCAGCTCTTTCTCTTCTCTGTCCTCTGGGGTGCCACAGTAAATTGGAAGTTTTTTGAGGCAAGGACAGTATTTCAAATAAACATCAGTAAAATACCCAGCACATGGGTGTCTGGTAGACATTCTTAGGCTTTAGTGGATACAAATATTTTATTAATACTGGCAATAACAAGAGCATAATAACAGCCACAATCTAACACAAACCACTTTCTGTCGCTTTGAAGTCAAGTGAAAAAATCCCCTTCTAATGTTTATTTGAAATATCTTTCACTTTTGTTCATCTGCAGTTTATTTACATTTCAAGATTCTCAGGTTTTTATTTCAAAATTTTGTAGATTGATAGTTAAAAAAAAAAGAAAGTGGAGAAATGTGAATACTTTATTTTCAAAATCTAGAATTTCACTAAAATCTGAAAAGAGGATGTCCAGCTGTTCTCTGCTTGAACTTTCTTATGTGTAGGATTTGAATGCCATGTGTTTAGTGTGAGAACTAACATTTTAAACTCTAAAAAATTTCTCTTTATTACAGAATGTACATTCTCAGTCCATTTCTTTCTACAATAACTGCACCCCAGGGTTTCTTTAAGCAAAGCTAAGACCCCCAATGCACACAAATTTCACTTACTAGCAGGAGGAGAGCATGCTCATGTGCATGTGACTTTTTCAGGATGGCTGTGATTGAGTAAGTGTGTTGGAACACATTAAGTGATGCAAGAGTCAGCGCTGGTGCAGTTGCTTTTCTTCAGGCACTGGGGTCGTGCTCTGTATCTCAATTTTTACCAGCATAGTGGCTTGTGTTATTGCTGTGCCGTTTTATCCCAAGCTGTAACTCATGCTTCAACTTCCCAGATGGCCCTGGGCCAGACCTCTGCTTCTTGGGTGTTTCAACCAAAGTTTGCACAACGGGGACCCAGGCTATGACTGAATCCTCTCATCACGTAAAGAAATATTGTTGTAGTTAACAAAAGGGGAAGGAGCTATCCCAGAGAGATTTGAAACATTTACAGCAACCTCTGATGCTGAATGACAAGTGGTGTGGAAGTGCTGCTGCTCTGGCTGGGCACTGGTAACTTCTGAACCGCTGGCATAAGTGCCACTGAAGAGTTAAAACCTAGTAAAGAGATGTTACTCTGGTTTTCATTGCCATGATAACAACTGAACCTTCAAGATCTTCCCCAAAAAATTCTTTTTCTGTGTTATTTAATTATGAACATACAAAGCTGTCTTCATGCTAACACACACATAAGTGTTGTGCTTCCATCTATCAAGATCTTTCACTCTGTTCCATTCTTGAGGGCACTGTAATAATTTATTCTCTCTGCCTTCTTCTTCTTTTTGTGTAATTATTACTCTTTAAGCTAATCACTTGCTGAAGGTAAATAAATTCCTCTCGAGGTCCTGTGCTGCAATTTTGTCATGTGGAGGGCAATGGGTTTCCACATTACTCCCTCAGAGTGAGAGTACTTCTAATTCAAATCTGTGACGCTGCATGTTTCCTTCAGCACCCTTTGACCAAAACTTGTTGAAATTAATTGTGCTGCACTGATTTCATGTCACAGAAATATGAAGGAGAAATATTAATCAGTTTATTAAAAATCCAGCAAATGTCAGGGTATTACCAGCCTTAATTAATATGTGTTTAAATTCTCTGCCCTGGGCCCTCTAGTCTCTTATTTTGTTTAAACTGAAGCTTTGACATTTTCAGTCAGCGCATTATTGTCTAACAGCAGGAGAGTGAAAGCTATACCCCTTTCCTTAAACACACCAGGCTGTGGAATGTGCTCTGTCTTTCTCCCATTCCCCTTCCATTTGTTAGGAACTGGACATGAGACCCTGACTCTGTTTGAGAGATTTCTTTCCTTTGGACTAAAAGGAAAGAGTTAAGCATCAAACCACCCTTGTAGCCAGAGCCCAAAAGCTGTATTTCAGGGCTTCAGTAACTGCACTGGGTAAAATCTTTTAGTGCTGTCAGAAAGGATTTTTTTCCTGTACCAAACCAATAATACTGTGTATTTATTGGTTCAGAGGGTTTTTTTAACTTACACTGCAAATCATAGCTAAACAAACTGGACAAAAATTTCCAGGTCTGAAGAAAAAGAAAATTCCCAACTCATGGTTCTGTCAATAAAAAGGAACAAAAGCTAGAAGGAATATTTTCATGCCACCCACAAAATATCACTGCTGGGAGCAATTTGATTTTCTCACTGTGGTGCCATCCTGACACCATGTCTCTATTATCATGAACTTTTTCCTTCATGTCAGTTTTTCTGATTAGTCCCAAAACCATGTAGCAGTGGCCCCAGTGCTGGCATCAGGCAGAAGTTGCCCATGTGGGCATACATTTCTATCCTAAGCCTGCTCTCAGATGATTTAGCCTAACCCTGCTTTGGAGATGGGTTGTAGAGGGAAGTTTTACAAGAGTATGAAGTGACAGAATAAAGGGTAATGGCTTTAAACTGAAAGAGGTGGGAGGGTTTAGATTAGATATTAGGAAGGAATTCTTTACTGTGAGAATGGTGAGGAACTGGCACAGGTTGCCCAGAGAAGCTGTGGATGCCCCATCCCTGGGAGTGCTCAAGGCCAGGCTGAATAGGACCCTGAGTAATCTGGTCTAGTGGAATGTGTCCCTGCCCATGACTAGAGGAATTGGAGCTAGATGGTTTTTGAGGTCCCTACCAATCCAAACCATTGCATGATTCCGTGTTTCTAAACCAGAGCAGAAAACATCCCACCTGAGGCACTGATGAGGAGCTGTTACTGAGTCTGCGCTCCTACCCTAACTCTGCTCTTTGGAGATATGTGTATGTGTCATTTACCAGGGTGAAATATAAGCCACATACTGAAAATAGGAAATATGCTGAAAATAGAACACAGGCAAGCGGGTACATTATGTCCGTTACTTAATAGACCTCTCATTTGGCCAGTCCTCTTTTGCATCAGCAGTTTTATTTGCTCTCACCACTTTGTCAACCTGCACTTTACCTTGGGTAATCATGGATTAATCCTGCCAAGCACTCCAAAGCAGCATCCTATAGCTCACGTCCCCCAACCCCATTCTTCACTTCTACCTTCAGGCTTGTTCCAGCTGGACTAAACCATTATAGAAACTGTATATGGATAGTTTCTTGTGATCCTGGGTCTGTGTATGAAAGTAGGTAGATCCTTTCTGGTTGGGTGGGCCATGAGAATTCCACCTGTCTCTTCAGGCATTGGTTGAACCTTTCTCCCAACCTCTCTACAGCAGGAAAACCTGGGTTTAGTTTGGCAAGTGTCCTCCCCCTGCACATATTTTGCCCCACAAGACTCATGATCTGGCCTGTTCTCTGCCTTCCAAGTCTGGTTTTCCTTGGCTTCTCTTCCTGCACTGGATGATATGGAAAGAAGTCTGCAGTGATTCCATGTAGCTGGAGATGGTGTCCATAATCAAAATGTCTTCAAGAGTCTTTCCCTTCTGAGATGGATACCTTTGACCCACTGTTACTAAACCTCCCAAAATGTTTTCCATATTTGTTCTAATTTTCCATAATCCATCCTTTTTGTCTAACCAGGCTCTAACACAGTGATCAAATTGTCACTGTCCTCTGTCCATGCACCAGTCTGGATCCCCATGGATCCCAGCTATCCAGCTTCTACCAGCACAGCACCAAGCTGCCTCTGCTCTTGGAGCCTCACAGCCACATGAAAGGTCTTGCTTCCAGCAAAGCAAAAATTTTATGGTGAAGACTGATTTTCTTGGCCGTGGGTGAACCACATAACCACAAACCCATCCTTCCTGACACTCTGCTGTGCCTCTGCTTATCACCCCACAGGCATGTGGGGATCACATCCACTGTGGCCTCAGGCAGCTCTTCCTATGTGCACCACCCCACATCAAGGATTCTGTGTGCAGGGGGTGGCAGAGGATGGAAAGGAAGTCCAGGACATGCATCATCAGCCTGCTCAGTGAGCAGTGGGGCCTCAGGAGTCATATGTCCCACAGCTTTGTGTCTTGTCGTTGGACTCGCTGTTGTCCAAGGTTGGAGCACTGTGGGCTGCTGCTGTCCCACAGTTTCTCTGAGAAACTTTGTATTTCAGTGGGTCAGACAGGTTGAAAGTCTTATTCTGTCTGTCCAATCGTTTCATGTTTTGGAACTGGTATATGAGTCGGAACTCAACACCTAAGAGTGTTCAGATAATAGGCAGTTAAAAGGTTCACTGCTGGTTTAAAGGCTTCTCAGATTTCTTTGTGGATTTCTTGTTTCAGAGGAAAGGATTATTTTTCTTATGCTAATGGCCTCATCTACATAGTGTACTTGTACTTTGTGATCCCTGGAAGTCCCATACTTGATTAAGTCTTGTTAGCAATATAAGGTACCAAATAAAAAAACCCCATGAATCCAAAAGCTTAGAATTTTGGGGTACTCCAAGTCCAAATATGAATTGATCACCTTGTACCATTTTCTAGGAACAAATCTCAAGAGGAGAAAAATTAGCTTCAAGGTTAAAGTCATCCCCTCTATCAGTTCTGCCTTTGCACATTGCTTCCTTGGATGGCAGACTCTTGGAGCACAAGAAATCAGCTTCTTTATTTGTGCTTAGCAGTGCTCAGCAAAGCAAGGCTGCTAACCTGAAAGCAGCCTTTAAGGCCATTAAAAACAGAAATAGAGTTTAAATATTCATCTTTTCTACAGGGTTTGACTCAGCCAGCTGTGGGAAAATCCCCCTTGTTTCCTTCTCTCTGCTGATGTTGGCTTGGGTAGTTTCCCTTCCCTCCCTCTTCACTTTGATGAGGAGTGACCTCCCTTCCCCCAGAGCCTGGGATGTCCCAGGTCATGTTTCCCAGTCCACATGGAGCCCGTGACACCAGAAAAGTGCTGCTTCTTGCACATTATTGCTCAAGGACAAAAAGAGAAAGTATCTACCTGTCAATTCCATCTTCTCTGTCAGCCTGTACACAGGCTAAAAAATGCTTTCAGGAAACACAGTGTCATTATTCAGATCTGTTGCTACTTGGAGTAATTAAACTGGGGGCTGTAAACAAACATCACCAATGGTTTCACTGCAAAAACCCTCTTGAGAAACACACTTAACATTTGGTCAACATGGCAGAGAGAAACTCTCCCCCAAGCTTTGTAAAGGAGATGAGTCATTTCCACCACTGCCTGGGACAGAAGGAGAGTTTACTTAGCATAGCCCCATTTGATGGTTTTCTGCTTTCTGAGTCATTGGGGCTTTCTTTTCAGCTGGTCACCAACAGAGAGTAGCTTTGCTGACAAGTGGGCTGTGTACAAGGGAGAGACAGCTCTGGCCATGGGCAGTCAACTTTCTCCTCTGCCCCACTGGAGCAGGGGAGCTCCAAGCTGGAAAGCCCTGTGTGACAGTCTTGTCACACATCTGGTGGTAGATGTGGGATTTATGGAGGGATGGCAACTTGCTTATATAAGTTAACCATGGTTTTAAGACATGTAATCCCTCTGTGCTGTGATTGGTGTCCCTCCAGCTCCATCTGGTTCTACAGCACACGGACCTGAGTGGCACATGGGAATAGCCTGCAAGCCAGATGCTTAACATTTATTTTTAGTGATGAATAAACTTTGTAAGCATCTCATTATATAGTCGCCTGCCTTAATTAGTAACATTCTGACAAGCATTAATCTGCAGAAAGCTTAGCATTGCTGAGAGTTCTCAGTGGAGTTCTGAGGCATCTTCTTTGTGGAGGCATGGAGGGGAGGGCATTATTAGAAACAAACGAATGCCTGGGGCTTTGGCTTTAGTTAGGTGTTCCAGGAGTTTTCAGTGTATTGGGTTCTCCTGAGTGTGTTAAGTGCAACTCTTGCTGAACTGCATTGAAGGTCCAGTGGATTCCCTTAACAAAATTGATTTTGGCCTTGTGATTTGCATCATCATCCTCTAAAGAACAGACCATTGAATGGTCTTGTATTAATCTGCAGTGATGTTGACCCTCCCTCTGCTGCCTTCATCCTGCTGCTTTGAAAGTGTGAACAGAGAGGGAAGGTACGGCAGAATTACCTGGTCTTTGGGTTCCTGGTCCTCTCCCAAGCCCAACACTCCCCAACATCTGGGTCTCATTGCATCCTGTCTTGTGTCTGTGAATGAAACCTGGGCCCTGTGAGGAGCTCTGTGCTGGCAAAGCCCTGGTGCCACCGCAAAACCACTCTTCCAGAAGCATGTTCCTCTTGAACGTCCATCAAACCTAAGTTTCCCATGCTGTTGGATAAAAGATGAACACCCTGTTATATCTTGCTGGAGGAAAGCCTGTATTACAGCAGACCCACAGTCTCCCAATGTACACAGACAGTTGTCCTGAGAGGTAAAGCAATAACTCTGATGCAAGACAGAAGACATAACAAGCAAGTGGAAATTTTTGCATAAAAGAAAATATCGGAGACTACAACAGATATTAATGAACTGAGAAAACAGACAGATGTACCTTAGGGATTTGAGTGATACCTGGGAGCATATTTTACTTTATTTCGTTCATATTTTTACATCTGGCACTTTCACCATATTAATGATTTAAGGAATAATTATTGTAAGGTTGAGTTTCCTTTTAAAAACTTTCAGTGTTCCATCCTGGAATTCGTTCCAGATGCTGGTAACTAAAACTGAAGAAACATGCTTCAAAATGATAGTCTTCTCCAAGTCAGGATGACAGCAAAATATGTAAACGACCAATGGCTCTTCTAGCTGCTTGGTTCTTTATGAGCTATCTGATTCCCTTCCAGTTTGTTTAAAATTTTTACCATGCAGATGTTCCTTTGGGTGACCAATTTTTATAGTTTTGAAAAGATTATATCAGTTTTCCATGGTATTGTGTTACTGTATTTCTTGGATTTTTTATAGCACTTGAAAGGCTAATTTCTTAATCAGACATTACTAGTGGAATGTAGAAAGAGAGGTTAAAAAGCCAAACTGGCACTGAGAATTAAACACAGGTTCATAATAATATGAAAGGAAAACAAAAAGCATCAACTTGAGGATGTTGTTATTGAATGAAAGTTGAGAAAACTGCTAGGAACATGCATTTTTTATTATTATCAAAGGTGTTAAAATATATACATAGCATATGTTTGGCACTGAATTGTTGTTACACAGTTCTGTAGTATTCAGCTGTCTTGGATAAAAACTATCACTTTGATACTGGAAAATTATTATGAAAATGTTAGTTTTGGGCCTACTAGTAAAAAGCAAAGATTGTCTTGCATGCCAGTGTGGTTTCAGTGAAGGGTTTGCACTGTTTCCAGCAGCTGTCTTTGGCAGCCACCAACCTTCACCTCCGTCAACAAGCCTGCATAACATTTTGTCCTTCTTTATCCTTGTCAGGAGAGCTGATGGGGAGACAAGAGACTCAACTTGGCTTCACACCCTGAAATTCAGAGACAAATTTCCACCACCACTTTAGGATTATAAGTAGCAACTGAAAGGGGATTTAAGGAATGCTGGTATAAGCATTAAGAAATACTCAGAAAGAAGGAAGAAACCATTTCCCACTATAGGGTTATTCTGTTTTGTTTCAAAGTAAACATGAGTGCTGTAATATTGACACACGGCTTACGTAGATGCACGGTTTGGGTGCAGTCCAGTGCTACCATAATTGCAACAGCCACACCTAAGGCAGGTTGGTTTTTTTCCAACCATTCCCAAATTCCAAGTTTCCTCAGCTCAGGGTCTTGAGCTAGGCTCATCCCTCTGACAGGTATGCTGTTTCCAAATTCTTTAGAGAGTATCTTATTTCTGGGAGCTTAGGATTCAGAATGGGCCGCCTATTTCCCGCAGAGTAGTTTCCATTGAGTCATATCATGTTCATGGGAACAAAAAAACAAACCGGAGCTGTGTTAGTTTATAACGTTGTGTAAATGTTACGTAACTTGGCTTCTGAAAGTTTTCTTTACCTTCTTCTGGAGTGCTAGAAATTGGCCCCAGCCAGGAGCAGGACGCAGGGCTGGTTGTGTTGGCGCTCCAGCTGGTGTTAGCATTTTCTCTGGAGCCTATTCAGGGAGTCCTGCTCTCCTAACCGGCACTAAATCATCAAGCTCAGGGTCAGGCATAAGTTTTTCATCAGATGACAGTCAGGGACCTGTCACCTCCTCTTTGCCTCCAGCCACAGCACGGAGGCCAGCCCGCTGCAGAGGATCACCCAGGTATTAGCACCTAACAAATTCCCTTGTGCTTGCAGGAGCTCTAGGCATCTCTCTGCCTGTTAGCTTTCCTGCTCTCCTCCTGGTTTATGTTGTAGTTTGTGGCTTTGGGTCTTTTCTGCAGCTTGTTTTAAGCTTGTTACAAGTCTGGGGGAAATGTTTTGCAACCTCCTCTGTGTGTGAGCAAGGAAACAGAAGCAGAAATGCTCTGTATCTTACATTTCTGTCACTTTTGCAGTTGCAGAGGACTTGGTCTCATTTTGGTCCTCCTGGGTAGAGATGTACTTTGCAGTGGGAAATGTGTAAGTGTGATAGAGAAGTACTGATCTTCTCTGTGCTGGGGTTTTAGTGCCTGTTGTGTGTGAAAAGCCAGCCACCTGCTCTGCTCATTGGATTAGAGATGAGTACAAGTCCTCAAACATGATGATTTTTCTGAGTCACTGGGAAACAACTTTACCAACTTATTTCTGTCCCCTGCTTTTCTAAACACTCAGTGCTGAATAGCTGTGCTGCTCCCCAAAGATCAATGCCTGCAGTGCCATGCAAAGGATTTTGGAGCAGAGGTGCTGCTTGGGCCTGCCAGGAGGTATGAGGTTGATGTGAGATTTCCTGGGGGAGAGCTGCCCAGAGCAGGCCAGCACTAGCCAAGCCTCCTAAGTGCCTCATTTCCACTGCTAGGAAGTCCATGCACTCACAATGCTGCAAGCCAAACCACAGGTCGCAAATCAGATTTTCTTCTGAAAATCACCAGCAACCCAAGCTGGCGTTTTCTTTCTGGTGCATTTTATTTCTCAGACTCTCAAGGAAGTGGGTGGCTATTTTGCCTTCTGTTCAGTAGTCTTTGGGGTCAGAGCAGCTGCCTGACTTCAGATCCACATCCCAAGGCTGTGCCTGCATAGACCTTGCACTGAGAGAGAGCAGAGAAGGCTGAGAAGGCCATTAAGAGTTGAATTCTATCCAGTACAATTAGAAATAAGTCAAGCATTTCTAAGCCTTCCAGCAAACTTGATCAAAACATAACAAATCTCTCTCCTCAGCTGTTGTCTTCCACCCCTTTTCCTCCCACGGCAGCCTAAATTTAGTGAAGCTGTCCATGGATTTACATGAGGAGGGGGCCTGTGCAGTTTCCATGCCAGTCATACAGACTCTCGCTAGATTTATCTGGAACTGACTTCTTTGGTATGAAAAACTATAAATATTTTGATCAATTTTAAGTAAAACAAATAGACTTCAATGAACCAAAGCCTGGGATCTGTGCAACTGGAGGATGAGAGTTGATGTGCTGTAGGAGAAGGACAGCAAGAGCATATTTCCTCTGATCACTCTGAATTTGAGGGGCGATGGTTCAATAAATTAGGGATGGGTCTAACTCTCTGAAAGGTGTTACCAGAATGGTATTTCTGGTGGCTGGGACCACATCTTACACCTGGCACTTTTGTTCTCCTAGCTGCTATTAAGATTCCTGTGCATTTATGCCAGGGTAGAATTGACCTTATGCTGTGCTCATCTCTATTCCAAGCATGCTGGAAGGGAAGAGAAATGGAGACACTTTATTTTGTTTCCTACACTTTGCCTGCTTAAGTGAGAAGTCAAGGAGCTGACTAAAGAAAATGCTGTAAAGAGAAATATAGATATTTATATAAATGTGACATATGTTGCAAGAAACAATTTAATTGGGAATTAATGTAATTTTCTCAAAAATATAAAATAATTTGGATTGTGAAAGGGTTATTAGGGTTGAGAAAATAAACATTTCCTGTTGTGGTTTCTGCAAAATATCTCCGGTGGCAGTTTTAGAGTCATCTGTAATTTGTGTTCTCTGGGGAAATATTTCTGTGATTACATATAGGTCTGAAAGTTACAGTAAGTATGTCTCTCCTGGATCAATGAGCCCTGGAAATCTTTATCTTCATTAGTTATAGCCTCTGTCATTCCAGGGCTCTGAAGGATACATTTAAAGTATCAAGCGTAGTCATTATAATGCAATAGGAAATAGTCTAATAAATTATCTGTCCTGTTATTGTTTCTAAGACAAATATTGGATGTAGGAAAGATTTATTAGATGGATATATTTGTGAATTTATCTTATAAATTAAACTTTTTGGAAACTGAGTCTATTATTAACACCAAGACCCCACAAGGATTTAATTAAAGGCCTATTAGTCAAACTAATTCCTGACATGACATAGGTTTGTATTACACAAACATATTTGACTTTCCAAACATGCTTGTGAGATTTGGCATTTTGCTGGGAGATACTTATTGATAAACATAACTGGGGGAAATTACTGAAAAGAAATTCTGGCTTCCACTAGGCATATAAATTACCTCCTATTACTGGTGCCTGGGAAAAAATGAACATATTGTAGAATAATCCAGTGTTATAAAATCACTTCTAGTAAGACAGATTCAGAATATTGGACACGACCCTATAGTGAGAGAGCAAAAGGATAAGGGCCACACACACTTTCCAACCAGACTCAAATTTTCAAGATATGAGCATGAAAACTCAGTGTGTGCTGTAACGAGTTAGAGCAAAAATGTCAAGAGCAGCTCAGCACCACTGGCAGCAACACAGACCTGGGAGTTGGGATATCTGAGCTCCCCTCTCCGTCACAGACTGGATCATAAAACCACAGAATGGTTTGGGTTGGAAGGGACCTTAAAGATCATCTGGTTCCAACCCTCTGGCCTGGCCAAGGACACCTTCCACCAGACCAGGTTGCTCCTTTCCATATGATGTTGGGATTTAAGCCAGAGTCCTGGTTGGGTCTTGCTTAGGACCTTGTGATTGCATTGTTTCCAGGGCTGTAGAGAAACCAGGCATGGTCTGAATCTTTCATCACTCTTTTAAATGCAGAAAGCATTGGCCATGGTATCTCCATGGACCAATTGCTGGGATCATTGTGCCATTCACTTGAAGAACAGATACAACAGCATTTCCAAGCACCTCTCTCTATGGGTTTTAGAACAGAGACTGGGAAAGGTGAAGTCATAATGGAGCTTTGGTCCCTGCTTTGCTTCTGTCTCAATCCCAGCACCGCTGGATGCAGTCAGGGTTGGTCACTGGGGGCTGTGCATGAGGCCATTGATGGAAGTCAGACCTGGCAGAAGTTAATAGGAACAAATGTGATCAAAGCTCTTCTCCTTTCAGTCAGGGGGTTTGTACAATGTGAGTGAATGCTGCTTAGCCTGGTTTAGGCTTAGGCACAGCTGATCTACCTTGGGGTCTCTTCCAGTGCTGGCTTCTTTGACTCTGTTAGATGTTTTCACACAGGGGCTTTACAGTCACTGCTGATACATCATAGCTAATTCAGTAGACACCTTGGTACAATTAGTAAGAAGATATTCCCCTATCACATCTAAAATGAAGCTTATTTTACAGCTTCTTGGCACAGAATGTGTTTTGCTAACCTCATACACCAGAGCCATAGAGGTAGAATTCATCAGATTAACATTTTAGCACTGTGGCTTCATCAGAAGGGTCTGTTGTGGTCTGCATCTCCTGAAAGGGCAACAATCCCCTTCTAACACCCAAATATTAGTTCATCAGCCAGATGTCAAAGTCAGCCTTGCTCTTACCAGAGAATAAATAAGGGAGGATTTTCACACCAGTTCCCATCTATAATCCTGTGGGGTTAAGCCATGGTGTCTCAGTTTTGGTGAGTACAACACAGGCAGAAGAAATCAACATTGTTCTCCCACTGCTGGTGCATGGATTGTGCTGGCAGTGGGCAAAGGTGCCACATGTCACCCATGGTGTGGTTCAGGCCCACCCTGGTGACAAACTGCTCGTGGAGGGGAATGGCTCTGAGCCAGCACACTGGGCTGGGGGATTGTCAATGAAAATGTAATTAATGAGAAAGCTTTCTGCAGCCATCCTCAGTGTTCAGTAAAAGCATGGCTTGATGTTTTCAAAATTTATCCAAAGGTGTTTTTAAAAAATTCTTCATGTTTTTTCAAACCATTTTTTTCCTTTGCCAAAATCTATATGGAAAAAAATGTGTAGTTTAGAGATTTTTTGGTGGACGAAGAAACCAAAACCTGCTCTTGTTCTGTGCCCCTAAAAACATCAATGCAGTAGTCTGTGGAATGTTATATTTAATTTAGGGTTTTTTTTTTTCACATCAGTTAGAACAGGTCTGGCTTTACAAACAAACAAACAAATATTATAGCCTGAATTCTTGTTTGTTCTGCAACAAGATCTATTAGTGAGACTTCTGTATGGAAAATGTAGGGGAAACAGTAGAAACTGAAAAAGTATCCACGCTTTGGAGAGCTACAGAGATGAATAAAGTCATTGTCCATCATCTTAGCTCTTCCCTGGACAAAATAATCCTAGTTAACTATCCCCCATCAGACAAAGATTAGCCTCATCTCTTTCAGCAGGGCCAAGGGGATGGAGGCAACTCCATATAATCTGAAAAAGGTGAGGACTGTAACATGACTATCATGAGTAGCCTGGATAGATGTGAAGACATCAAAGGAGAAATAATTGCACAGAAATTGGGAACTCAGTGGGTTTTTTAGGCCTGATTTAAGGCAGAAGAAGGAAGCAGATGATGTTGGCTCTAGTCCTGGCAGTGGTGGTGAAAGTGGAGGCTGTTTCAAGCCCTGCAACCCTCCTAGTGAGAAACTAAAGGAAATTTCTCTGCAAACTTTAATGGAAAATGTTCTCTGCTTTTCAGTCTCATTCTTGTTGAAAGTGGAAAAATTTTCTATAAATTAAACTTCAATGGAAAACAGGGGTTTTGAAACTTTGAACTTGTCTGTTTTCCAGGAAACACTTCATTAATAGCCAACATTATTAGAGAGGACACATGAGTCATGAAAACCTCAAGAAATTTTCAGCATGAACTAGCATATAATGAAAAAGAAACAAATTGTCTAAGAATGTGATAGAACTTTTGGGGGCTTTTATCTTCTCTCTAAATGGCAATGATTTGGAAGATTTGAGCCAATATTAATCACCTCTCCCAGCCTAGAAAATGAGACTGAATTCTGCTGCCAGCCCACTGGGTGACACTGCTTTGCAGTTACCAGCACTGAGCCAGTTCACACCAGCCTGCCATTTGGCCCTGCATCTGCTGCTCATGTAGTATTTGAATATCATCTCTCCCTGCACCCTGATCACATTAAGAGCAGGATTTTAAGAGATTAGAGTCGTCACAAAATCAAGGCAGAATTCATACCCTGTGTTTGCAATGCGCTGGAAAGAAACTTAGTAAAGATAATAAAAGCAAAAGGTCTTTCTAATTTCTTGATTTTCTCCTGGCTTCAGCTCAGGGACTAGAATTAACTTGTGGCAAATGCATATAAATCTCAGACTTCACTACAAATCATCCTCCTGATCTCCTTTATGAAGGGTTACAAAATCCTCAATGAAAAGCCTCATAAAACCACTAAATATCATTGGTAGTACAGTGCTGGGTGCTACTGTCATGTCCATCAGTTGTCAGCTCTTCAGCTCAAGACTTGAAGAGATCAAGGTGTTGTAGCAAAATGGGAGAGGTCTTTGCACCAGCAGTCCTGGTGTCTCAAAATGCTGAAGGAAATACACTGATTGCAGAATGTACTCAAGCACCTTTTAGATCACAGTAATTTTTCATCTTTAATGATCATCATTCCTTCTTAGGGGTCTATTCATTAAAATACCTCTTTGTCCTTTGCCAGATAATTGTGTCATAATTTTTTTTTGCCGTGGATCAGCTGAATCCAGAGTCTGTGTAGTGATATTGACTTTCCCTCCTCATTTTGAACTGTCATTTGAGTATTGTCAAAGAATTGGCTTTTCCTGCCACAGCCCAGGATCTTGAGAGCAGCACTAATGCAAATCAGTGTTGAAGACTGATCCATATATCCCAGAGAAAGATTGCTCCTCCCAAACTCCTCTAGAAATACCAATCAATGTTGCCATCTGGAGGACACACGGCTTTACAGTAGACCCTGTTTCCATTTTGTGCTGCTGCTGTGATACCCCCATCATGAAAGCCCAGCTCACCACAAACAGTTGTTCCTCTGCTTTTCATGTCCCAGATTTTCTTCAGTTCCTTCTGCAACTGATTATATCTGTTAGTCTTTTTTGGAATGTTCTGTGAAGCCTATCATTATTGTATTATTTTTACATCTGAGAAATTGTTGCTATTATCATTATTAAATAATAACAACCATATCTGATATCTTGATTTGTAAGAAACGCAAAAAACCCAACCAAACCCCATGTTTCCTTTACAAATGATTTCGGATGTCTTGGAAAAGTGTTTTTCCTCATAGCAAGGGCTGTGCAGCGTGGCAGACTTGAGCAGGCAGAGCTCTGACTTGCTCTCTTTAGGAAAGTCAAAGAGTAAATTTTTCATGGAACTGAGTCATGGACATAAAGTGCAGAGACAGAAAGGGCTTTACAAAGGTCAATTTAACCCCTTTATTTGAAATATTCCTAAGGACAGGATATCATTTGACAGAGCTATAGATAACAGATGTCTGATATCATTTGGGCTTCTGTAATCTGTATGGTGAGAGTGGTGTCTCCATGGGGTGGTTCATCTCTCTTACCCAGACATCTGCTGTAGGAGGAATGGAGAGCTCTCCTTTTCCCACTGACTTTAGAGGGGGGTCTAGAACAGTCTCTTTAAATACATGTTCAATTTTTTGACAGCTGAAGGTGACTGAACTGAACACATATGGATGCCAAAGCTGGGTTAAAACTCTTAGATATCTTGAGGCACTGACTTCACTAATCTAGACCAAGGCAGGTTCTCCTTGTTTTAGTCTAAGACAGTGAATCTTTTGTGATATAAAGAATATATTAACCTTTATAAATCTAGAGTTTATGTAATTGGTTTTGTAATGATTTTATAAACAGATGCAAGGATGAGAGGTAAAATCCAGGCATGTCTATGTTTCATACCAGGTGCTCCAAAGAAATTCACTACTGTGGTTCACCAGTAATTATATTAACTTGTATCACAGAACTGATTCTGCAGCTGCACCCCAACATGCACCTGATATTCCAATATATGGTGAAACCTAAAACAACAATTAAAAATAAACCCTCTGGATTTTCTGCTTCTGATCTACTTTCTCATCACTCATGCTATTTTATATTTGACATGAGTTCCATTTCTCTAAGAGAAGGTTTCTCCTGACCTCCATGAACTCTGGATGTGGTTCCATTTCTTGTGCTTTATTTGAGATTGTGTGGAGGTTCTGTAGTTGGTGTGGCCATTCCAGCTCCTTGGGTCTGAATTAATTAGTTCTGGGCAGCCGTTGAAGCCAGCACTTTCTAGGGAAGACACTCAACCTAAAGCACCACAGGTGACACGAACATTACTGGAAACAGAAATAGTGCCGGAAATTACCTTCAGAGGTCACCTTTACCCACTTCCTGCCCCAAGCTCTGCCTAAGTCTCTTGGTCAGAAGTTTGTTTAACCTGTTCTTAATGGCCTTCGCTTCCAGAGATCCCACCACCTCCACCCCAGACAGCCTCTTCCAGGGTTTCACTGTTTTTCCTGTTTAAAAGAGTTGTTCTTCTTCCCCAGTACTTTATCCAAACTTTCCCTGCAGTGTCACACTGTCACTCCCCACCATATCCTCCACCGACACAAAGTTAGAGATTGCAGAGCCAAGAAAGCAGAGCAGCGATTTTTCTTTACCAGTTGAGACTGAGACATCAAACACAGTTGTCAGCGTCAATTTGGGCAGCACAGATGGCCCCTCTTCGAACATCAGTCAGATCAGAAAGTGATTTCTGGTTCTCAGTGGAAACAACATCCCCAAGTTGTCGGATCCTGTGAGCTCCCTGGGATAATAGCTTCCAGCAGCATTCACCATGTACAAACTTTGGTGTGCCAAAGCTCCCATGACCTGAGGGCAATAACTCCAGCAGACAGTGGCAGAGGATGGATATTCC